>NW_024344434.1:673065-838519 GCF_902729225.1 Pteropus medius
AAACCCAAAGAGGAAAATATACACATCCTTAAAGGGAATCAGATTTTCATCAGGGGGGACAATCAAAATTCTCCATATTAACATGCTTATAACTTAATAAGTACATATAAACTGGAGTTATTTAATTGTACACAGAAATGACAAGAAAATCCTCATTTCAGTTACTGAGGGATTACATTTGGACACAAATCAATAATGTTTCATTCCTTGTTTGAAGTATCTCAACCAACAGACCACTGTGAACAAAGCTTGATTTGATATGAACTGAAATGAATGCTGAATAGAAATAATTTGGTGACAGAAGTAAATCACAATTAATTGCTCAACCTTTAGCTTAAAATATCAATGTTTAACTTTAATATGCATATTATATGCCATTTCTACAGTTAGGCATAAAATAAATATTAAATTTAAAGAATAAAGCATCTTTTAACTTGAGCTGCTAAACTGTAATCCTTGTCCCTCAGAAAAGGAATGTGCAGATTTTGAACAATTCTGTAGCAGCAGAGTACTCACTCAGTAGAACACAAATTACTTTTGCTTCCTGTGGCAAAATACAGGAATTGAGTAAGAAATAGAATTTCCTTACCCTTTTTTGACAGCATAACTCTCAATACAAGAAGCTATTTTGAAATGTGAACTGATTCAGAATGCATAAAAATGTAAATGTACAATATACATACATACCTCCTAGTACGGTCAAATGAGTGCCTTTTTATTAGACAAAGACGTCTCAAGGCACTTAAGGGGTTAAGACACAATGCATGCATTATCCTTTACATTAAGTATGTGAAATCACATGATTTGGAATAAGCCAACCTTATGATAAATATAAGTTACATTATTAAATTCAAGAAAATTTGTAGATTCATATTTATACTTTCTATAAGATGCTGGTAAATGGACAATGTGCAGCATTTCCTGGGAAAAGCAAATTCCATCTTTCTTCTTATGAACAGCAGGTCTCTACAGGGGGAGTTTAGGGAAAGATGTGCTGCATCCATAGGCAGTGTATTGGCTAATATTGAAAATGATATTGCTAAAATTTAAAAAATAAAATCTGATAATCAGTAATAGTAAGTACGTGAATCACTGGAAAACACCAGAGCTGACTTCTGATGTTTACTTCTTTTTGCTTTCAAAATACAAGTGTGTAACAGAGATGATAAGAATTCTGAGCCTTGTTTGTGGCAATTCTATCAGAAGGGGACTGCATGGCACCACCTCAAAATTTCATAAATTACCCTGAACATACTCAGTTATTCACTATGTGTTCGGAGCAAAGCATGAAATAGTCTTCAAACACATGAATTATAGGTTTTGAAAGAGTGACTTTTTAAACATAAAGTGCAACAGTGCTGAAGTTTTCAGTTTTTGTTAGTTCTTCATTTTTTTTTGTTTGTTTGTTTAGATGCCATTTCCTGCAAGCAGTATTATGGCATAGTGAATACAATGGAAAGCGGTTTTCCAACACATATCCCAAGTCTTTTGCTTTCTTATTTATTTGATGATGTTGTTAAGGGTTTAACAATTCCTTCTTCATAAACTTTCAAAATAGCTTCACATACAAATCTGTATTGACTCTGAAAAATAAAATATAAAAAAAAAGAACTGATCAGAAAAAACTGGAAAACAATTAAAATATGACAAATAACTCATTTGGCTTACTTACAAAAGATATGCAAAGTAAAACTATACAGAGATATCGTTTTTCATGAACAGAATAGCAAAAAGTAAAAAAGTCTGACAACGTATTTTGTTGGCAAAACTCATTCTAGTATCCCTACCATTACCCCAATCCCTGTGGATGGCAATCTGGCAGCATATGACAAATTGCATCAACTTATCTATTGACCCAGCAATCTCACTTCTAGGAATCTATTTGAAGATAAACTAGAAAAAGAAATTGAAAACATATTCATAAATGAAGCTACTTACTATCAAATTATTTATAATAATAAAAAAGTAGAAACAATCCACATTGCCATCAGGAAAGGACCTGGTGAGTAATCTGTGGCATGTCCTCATAATGCAATACTATGTGGTGGGGGAGGAAGAAGAGTCTACAGACTACTACAGAATGATTCCAGAATATTTTGTTAAGTAAAACAAGCAAGGTAGAGAAAACTGCACACAATATATTATGTTAAGAAAGAGGAGCAGATACAAATATCTATCTAACTTAATATATAAGTTTTAATAAAAGCAAAGGAAGGATAAATAATTAAAAAATGATTTCCTATAAGGGGAAGGAAGGAGAAAGGTACAGGAGAAGGACAGATTAGACTTCGGTGAATATATTTTCTTATCTTATAGATTTTACTTTGGAACCATATAAATATACCCTTTTAGACCATTAATTTAAAAAAAACCTCTATAAATTGAAAATAACATGAAACGGATCAAGGTATATATCTCGTTCATGTCATAACTACATAGAGAGGAGCAATTTCAAGGAACTTTGAAATAGTATTTGACTGTATCTCTTGTAGAATATATCCAAAAAGCAAAAAGAACTGTGGAAAAAAATTGAAAATTCTTTTCAGACCATACTACTGGTGGTAGTAGTGTTAGTTGGGTTATTCTGAGACTGTCGTATAATGTGGAGTAAAACAAATGAGTACTTGTGACATTCTAAGTCTTTCATTGCTGGTATTGTAGAGAACCAGCATTTTTATTAAAGGAGAAAGGGGATGAAGATGTAAGGTAGAGGATGTTAAGTAAAAACACTATGGTCCTGAATTTGTATTGGAAATACCAGTATTAATTCATAAGTTTGTTTTCCTACCTCTGACAATTGAAGATTTCTAGAGACAAATGCTAACACTAACCCAAAAGCAATAAAACACCCTAGTGCTCACAGGTGCTGCCTAAAACAATTTCTCAATAAAAAGAACCAGATTCTAAGTCTGAGGCAGGAAGTGTAAAAGGTGGGGCTTAGACATCTTTATTGTTGGCAAGGAAGCTATCAAAGTTACTAGGGCCTTGACAAAAAGGCTCAGGAACCAAGCTGAGTAGGCTCCCACTGGCCAAAAATAAGCCAGTTTAGGCATCATTAAGAATAATAAGTACAAAGGGTTGAACTATATCACATATGTATAAATCCATGATTTCGAAATAATACCAAAATAAACAAAAGTAAGTAGTCGCTACTGAGAGAGGCAAGTGAATCAACTCATTATACTGAAAACTTGTAAATAAAGGGAAAACATCAAATGTTTCCATATAGACTGTACCACTGGTTAACCAAATGACAGATGAAAAATTCCTCTTTAAAGAACTGTTCTGCTAATATATGAATAAAGAATGATAGAATATCATCATTTTGAAAACCCAATGAATGATGCACACACTGATCACCAAAGGCTGCTTAACATCACAATAAGAAAGGCATTATGTGCCTCTTACAGAGACCACCAGCTTGAGAAGGCAATAAGCAAAATCTAGGCTGTGGGAAACTATGTAGCACAAACAATCTTGTTTGTTCATGAAATAAACTGCAAGAAAAAGATATAGGAGGAAGCTGTAGATTACAAGAGATTTAGGAGACATATAAACCAATCAAAATGTGTGGACCATATCTGAATCTTGACTTTACACACACTGTAAAGGCAAAAACAAAACTATGTATGATATGATCCAGCAATTTGAATTCTGAGCATATATCTAAAAAAAGTTGTAAGCACAGTCTCAAAGATTTATACATCCATGTACACAGCAGTATTATTCACAGTAACCAAAAGGTGGGAACAGCCCAAATGTCCATTGACAGATGAAAGAATAAACAAAATGTGGTCAATACACACAATGAAGTCTTTTTCAGCTTTAAAATACATTCTGACACATGCTACGATATGGATGGACCTCAAAGACATTATGCTAAGTGAAGTAAGCCAATTACAAAAGACAAAACAAAACTGTATGATTCCACTTATATGAGGTATTTAGAGTAGCCAAATTCATAGAAACAGGAAGTAGAATGGTGGTTGCCAGGGACTGGGAAGAGAGGGAATGGAAAGTTGTTTTAATAGGTAGAGAGTTTTAGTTTTGCTAGATGAAAAAATTTTGGAGATTGGTTACAAAACAGTTTGAACGTACTTAACACTATTGAATAGTACACTTAAAAACTGTTAAGATGGTAAATTTTGTTGTGTATTTTACTACAATTAAAAATTTTAAAAATTATTCTGTGAATGTAGATACAAAAACCTCAAGAAAATACTAGCAAATCAAATGAAGCAACATATTAAAAGAATTATATACCATCTCCAAGTAAGATTTATCCCAGGGATGCAAGGTTCGTTTAATATCCAAAACTCGATCAATGTAATATACAATAAAAAACAAAAACCACATGATCATCTCAACAGACACAGAAAAAGCATTTGACAAAATTGAGTATCTTTTCATGACAAAAACAGTCAATGGACTCGTAGCAGAAAACTTCCTCAACCTAATAAAGGGCATTTATGAAAAACCCATGACTAACATGATACTTAGTGGTAAAAATCTAAAGCTGTCCTTTTAAGGTCAGGAACAAGACAAGGATGTCTGGTTTCACCACTTTATTTAACATTATATTGGAAGTTCTAGCCAGGACACTTGGGCAAGAAGAAGAAAAGAAAAAAATAATCTAAATTGGAAAGGAAGATATACACTATTTCTATTTGCAGATGACATGATCTCGTGTATAGAGATTCCTAAGGAATCCACTTTCACACACAAAAAAACTATTAGAGTTAATAAATGATTTCATCAAGGTTGCAGGATACATGATCGATAAACAAAATCAATTTTATTTCTATACCCAAGCAATGAAGAGTCCTAAAATGAAATTAACAATTTCACTTAGGGTAGTACCAAAAAGACTAAAAACTTAAGAATAAATTTAACAAGAGACATACAAGACTCGCATACTGAAAAACTACAGAACATCACTGAAAGAAATTTAAACAGACATATATTAATGGAAAGACAGTTTTTGTTCATGGTTTGGAAGATGGAATATCATTAAGATGGCGACACTCCTCCAAATGAGCTATAGGTTTAACGTAATCCTGATCTTGCTTTTTCTGCAGAAAGGACAAACTGATTCTAAAATTCATATGTAAATGTAAGGGATCCAGAATAGCCAAAACAGTCTTTAAAAAGAACAGAGTTGGGAGATTCACATCCAGATTTCAAATTTCATTACAAAGCTATAGTTTAAGACAGTATACTAGCATAAGAATATACACACAAATCAATGGAATAAAATGGAAGTCCAGAAATAAACCCTTATATTTGTGGTCAACTGATTTTTGACAGGAGACTCAGAGACAATTAATAGGAAAAGAAGTCTTTTCAACAAATGGGGCTAGGACAACTGGATATGCACATACAGAATAAAACTGGAACTCTACCTCAAACCAAAGTGCAGAAATTAACTCAAAATGGATCAGACCCTATTTGTTAGAACTAGGCTATAAAATTCTTGTAAGAAAACAGAGGACTAAATATTTGAAACTCTCAGGCAACGATTTCTTAGATATGACACCAAACACGTATGTGATTAAAAAAAATAAACTGGCCTTCATCAAAATTGAAGTCCTTTGTGCTTCAAATGACATAATCGAGAGAGTGAAAGAACAGCAGGGAAGAAAATATTTGCAAACCATAGATGTATAAGGGACTTACATTCAGAAAATAGGAAGAACTCTTACAACTCAACAATGAAATGATAAAAAACCAAATTGAAAAAAGGGCAAAAGATTTGACCAGTTTTCTAAAGACTATATACAAATAAATGGCCAATAAGCACATAAAAAGATGCATGAAATCATTAATTAGGGAAATGCAAATCAAAACCACGATGAGATAAACATTTTATATTCAGTAAGTGGCTAAAATAAAAAAATATAATAGCAAGTTTTGATGATAGTGTGGAAAAACAGAGCCATCATACACTGCTAATGGAACTGCAGAGTGGCAAAGCTACTTTGGAAATGATCTGGCAGTTCCTTAAAAGATTCAACAGTTACCATATGATCCAGCAATTCTACTTCTGGGTACAGGAAGATGAAAACATTTTGACACAAAAACGTACACAAATGTTTATGGTGCCATCATTCATAATATGCAAAAAGTGGGAACAATCCAAATGTCTATCAACAGATAATGAATGGATAAACAAAATGTGATATATCCATACAATGGAATATTATTCAGCCAAAAAAAGCAATGAAGTATTGGCACATGCTACAGAATGGATAAACCTTAAAATATTAAGCTAATTAAAAGAAGTCAAATACAAAAGACCGAATTGCATGATTCCATTTATATGAAATAGGTAAACCTATAGAGACAAAGTAGATTAGTGGTTGCCTAGGGCTGGGCCAGGGGGAGATTGGAGAAAGTATAAGGGAAAAGAGGTATAAAGTTTCTTTTTGGGGTGATGAAAACATTCTAAAATTAGATTGTAAAGATGGTTGCAAAATTCTGTGACATAATAAAAACCACTGAACTGTATACTTTAAAAGGGTAAATTTTATGGTATGTATATTACATTTCGATAGGGCTTTTTTAAAATTTAAAAATATGAATTATATGAGACAACTGGAAATTTGAATACTGGTTATTTGATGTTATTATGGAATTATTGTTAATTATACTTAGATATGATAATGGTATTGTGGTTTGTTTAGAAGAAAAAACATCTTTTAGAGATTCATGCTAAAATATTTTTATAGAAAAAATTATATGAAGTCTAGGATTTGCTTCAAATGTGGGGAGAGCAGGTAGCAGTATAGATGAAATAATATGGCACATGTTGTTGGGTCTGAGTACTCAACATAGTAGTGTTTATTATATTGTTTACTTTTTTTTGTTTAAAATTTTCCATAATTTAAAGCTAAAAAAATGACAAGCACTTATTAGATCATATAGGTCAACTTTCAGTAATCTAAATGCCACCAACAATGCTAGCATTTCACAATGGCTAATGTAGAAAAACTAATCTTAACATTAATTCTATAATTCTGTGATTTTTCTTTTGATTCCTAGAACACTATTCAGAGTCAGTGGAGAATACAATAAGTTAGTAGCTTAATTTCTATGACTTTTGTTGTTATTGCAATTTAACTTATCATGTAAAAAAGAAAGGCAATTTCACCACAGCTGAAAGCAGGTCTATCAAGATTCTCCAGTTCAGAGATACTACTGTCCTCAGCATTCCACTTGACTAAGTAATACCGAGCAAGTTCCTCTGTGCCAGTTTAAGCACTCAAAATTTAACATGCTAGGGTGGTGTTGACAAACATTTTCTGTAAAAGACCAGATAGTAAATATTTTAGGTTTTACAGATCATATGGTATCTGTTGTAACTTCTCAACTCCGCTATTACAGTGTGAAAGCAGCCATAAATAATATGTAAATAAATGACCATAGCTATATTCCAATAATACTTTATTTACAAAAACAAGTGGCAGGCCAGATCTGGCTCATCGGCAGTATTTGATAACCCCTCTGCTAGAACTTATTAGCTCCTGGCAGGGAATTAAAAAGGTAAAAATATGGTTTGGAATATACATTGATAACAAAAACCACCATGTTGAAAATACACACTTATACATGAGGTACAGCACTTACAGGTGTTTGGATCATCATGGCTCGTTGATCTCTCATTGTTCTTACAATGTCTAGTGGATAAACTGGTTGGTTGCATTCAATGAGACACATGGCTGTTTCCATAGTAATAAGAACCCCAGTTCTTCCAATTCCAGCACTAAAAAAGACAAATATGGGGCAAGGTCTTACTGATACCATTTCATTAAACTTTTGTGCAGGAAATTAAAGTACTGAACCATAATATAGCGGAAGAAAAACTTTGATTTTTAGCAGGCCAACTAGATATTTTCAAAATTGAAAAAAATTTCACATTTGATACAGATTAAAATGGTTTGAATCCATGCCTTTCCCATTGTTAGTTGTAAAAATACTATTTTAAAAGAGTTACATTTTAGTTTTTAAAATATGAACAAAATATAGAAGCTTATTGGAGCAAACCTGCTTTAAAACATAAAATAAAAGAACTACAATAATCTGTCACTAACAAACACAAAAGATATAGTATTTTACACACTCAAATAAATCAGTTTTTAAAGCCAAATTTAATTTTGATTAAACTTTACCACTGAGATAGTCAAGAACAACTTTTTGAAGTATTCTCTGTAAACACGGCTTAGTGGATATTGGGGACTTAGGATATAAAATGGCCAAATTCATTCACCCATCCCGCCATTTTGTCTCTCAAATACTTGGTCTACAATCTGTTTTTGATGATTTTAAAGTCTGTGCTTAAAAAGTGCAGGAAAGTTTAAGGATAAAGCGATAGCTCAACACATCCTCTGAATAAATCACTTAATAACAGAGGTGGCCAGGGCAGGCAGAAAATAATTTCTGTCTCCTAATCTCTTGGTGGCAGTGAAGGCTGGAGTCATTGTACTTGGCCCTTTAAGAGCAAAAGGGGGCACAAGTATGAAAGGAAGGGAGGACAGCCTACCACTATTTACTGGAGCTCCTAAAAGTGGCTTATCTTGTGATGGTATTGGGTAGGGTCATTTCAAGAGATGAGAATACTCACCAAATGTCCTGAGGGGCCACAGGTCAGGAAGGAGTATCTTGCTGGGCGGGGGAAATCTAAACCTTAGGCTGCAACCAAATGTCTACCTTATTGTATTTCATCAAGTCTAAGATACCATCATTTATAAAACACATTTCAAGTTCAGAGATGTTCGAGTGTGAAAAAAACAAGCTTCTAAGAATCAGTGCAATAAAGTGTTATTTTTACTTGTTATGATAAAAAAATCTTTCCGCCAATCAGCTGGAACATACCTTTTTTGCCTTCTATCTTCAGAGCATAGCTTTGAGTTCTAATTATAGTGAAAATCACAACTTAAAGACAAAATAAAATATATATTCCCTTTAAAAAATGACATCTAGTCAGATAGCTATTCAATCATAAAAACAGAAAATAGAATACCTGCAATGAACAACAATAGGTTCTTCCTTGCCAGCCCTGTTATTTCGTACATGACAAACAAAATCCAGAAAATCACTTGAATCATCAGGGACACCATGGTCAGGCCAGGCGATGTACTGGATCTGAGTGAGTTGACGACTCTCATTTTTCTAAGTGTAAATGAAAAATTATGCACCTTGACTTAGGGATTATCTTTAAAATAGAAATATTCATTTCATTTTAATTTTAGAAGAAAAGCAAAAGAAACTACTCCCACTACCTCTCCAGAAAGTTATACACTCAATAAACCCAAAATTTCAACAAAAAAGGAAACTGTATTAAAGAAACAGTTGTATCCATTTAAGTATCAGCTACTTCGATCATTACTCTTCTTCTAACTCAATTCTTATATTTGTAAAGTATTTTAAAGATGATAATCAAGTAAACAGGCAAAAACAAGTAAAGTTCTAGAATAATGTTTAATGAAAACTAAAGAACTGCTGGGTGAACAAAAATGGTACACTACAAAAATGTTTTTTTGAAAAAATTGGGCTAATCCTTAAAAACACAAAACATGGAAATCAGGAAAATAAAATCTCAAAATAAATGTAGATTAACAACTGAATATCATTAAAACATAAAGTCAAATCAGGGCTTAATTCTTTTTTGAGAGCCAAGAGTTGGTATAATAGAGAAAAAGATAATGGATTTATACATCTCAACTCTGACATTTAAGGCACTTAATATTCCAGAGCCTCACTTAAAAATAAAATAACATCTATACCTCAAAGGGACAGTCTTATATTGAAAGGATTCTATGAGAGAGAGAAACTGTCAATCTCTCAATCAGCTGTTTGAAGTCATATGCTCAACAATTGGTAGCTACAGTCATTTAACAATGCATTTGGTTACTGTTTACATTCAAGGGAGTTTCCAGAAAAGGCCATGAAAGTAAGAGATAATTAAGAAAGGAACTAATTAAAGAATTCTCAAAGATATTACAGTATAATTTAATCATGAATTTTTCAGAATTCTGTAACTCTGTAAAATAAATTGGAGGTATCTAATATAGACTACCTTTAATTATTATTAATAACAAAAGAATTTAATGGTACCAATAACCTATAAGAATGTGTAATGTAAAATCATATTTTACTGAGTTTTGGGGGTACCATCTGTCTCTCCATCCATGTATGTATGTATTTATAATAGTAAATTTATTTTCCCAATTATTTGTGTCAAACTTTAGAAACTAATTGCATCTTAGCATAGTTCTGAGGTACTCAGGGTTTGCAAAGAAAAGCTACTATAGTATATAAAACTGCTTTGGATAATCTATAGGTGAAGTACAATAAAGAAACTATGCTGAAGATACAAATATTATTTTATGTAATCATATACAGTCTGTCTTTCATATCTACTTGAGAAAATGAAGAGATATCTTATTGCCTTGCCTTGTTATGTTAGACCATGAGCTATGCAGTATATGTCCCTAAACACTAAATTCATTCTGGTGGAATCTCTAGCTCCTAAGATTTTGAAACTTTATTTTTTATTTCTTGTAAATTTAGCTTTATTCACAACTGCTAGCTCCTTCTCTCTTGGCCAGTAAAGCTGTATGGCTCAGTATTGTTGGGCTCCTTTATTCATACTCAGGAGGTGGAGATAAGGGGGAACTGGAGCTCTCATATCTAAAGGCTTAACCATTGATGGGCTAGCCCTGAGTCTTCATAGTCTGTACTGTTTGCTCTTCTCTGGCAATTATTTCTTTCTTCCTCAGTCCTCTTCAAAACCAAAGGTGGGTGGCAGAGGAATATATAGCTGCAAACAGTGAAAGTAGGGTGCACTGTCTCTAGCAGCCTGACATGACTGGCAGTGTGTTGTCCTCTACACACATCTTCCAAATGGGTTATCGTATATTAATTAGTTTCCATTTCTGGCTCTGGATTCAAAAGCAAGGAGAGTGATTCAGGTGGTAGTAAGAAGAACTAGCAAATAGAAAAGCTATAATCTATCTGCTTGGAGGGTCCTGCCCATTATATTTTTCCTTTAAAACTGAGGACACTGAAATTTCTCTCTTCTACTCTTTTAAAAAAGGGAACTAATTTGATAGCTTACAATTGTTCTTTCCATTTCAACATATACTCAAATACTTTATTGATATTTTTTGGAGGAAAAAAATCTTTATAACCAAACACACCCCTGGGATAATTTTTATAAACAGGCAAAGTATTAAGAGTAATAAATATTCATATATTAGATTTTTTTTCAATGACCATTCATTTACCTATAGAACTTGGAAATACATTTATTATAGTAGGAAAATACACTTTATGAAATTCCAGAGCATCCCAATGAAGCCAATAGTTCAGTAATTTAAAATTAATACTTCCTAGTAACCAGGACTCAGACTAAAAACATTTCCAGCTTTCAAAGCCTTCACCTTGAACATAGCAGTACTAATGAATGGATATCTTGCCTTCCCACCTCTTGGTTAAATAGTGTCATTTTCCTGAAGATGTATGCAGTGTTTCCTTCTTCTGAGTGGCAGGTGACTTGGTAGCATCCATAGGATGAACTTCCTGTGGGTTCTGGCCAATATTGGTGACATTTAACCTAAAATCAATAGATTCAATATATATATGTATAATTTAGATTCTCTAATTTTTTAAATGTTTTAATTTTTAAGAACTTTCAAACTTACAGAAAGTTATAAGAATAATTTAATGAACTCTCATACATGCTTTACCTAGATCTACCAACTATTAACATTTCTCCTTTGTTATTTTTTTCTATCTGTAATAACTTGTTTGGATATATTTTGATACTGCAAATATCCTGTTTACAATAAGCTTTCACGCAATGTTTTACCGTTTGTGATTAATTCTTGCCTGTATCGATTACTACTATGAGGATGGCAAAATAATGCACTCATTTTGGTATTTTTTTTAGATTTAAATTAATGAGAAAGAATCTTCAATTAAAATCCCAAACATAATCCATTTATTTTCATAATTAGAATTAAAAAATAGCTTTATTGACATAAAATTCATATACAATTCACCCATTTAAAGTACATAATTCAACTGTTTTTAGTATATTCACAGAGCTATGCAACCATTACCACAATTACTTTTACAACATTTTCATCACTCCCCAAATAAATCCCATAACCATTAGTAATCATTGTGCATTCCTCTATCCCACCCCTCTAAATCCACTCTAGACCTAGATGACTACTAATCTACTTTCTGTCCTCTGTGGATTTAAAAGTTACAAAACAAAACAAAACAAAACAAAACAAAACAAAAACCAAAAACCTAAATTGATGTGAATATTTTGACAACAGTATATGCAATGTAATTTACAAAAGCCCAAGCAATGTGTAAAATTCAAATATGACTTACTCTGCCACGTTCAACTTGTGTGGTTAACATTACAACCATAGAGGAGCCTTGTTCCCAAGTCATCTGCCAAAAATCTGTACAAGTGTGTGGTAATGGCCCTTGACAAGCAATGTACTGATTTATAATGCTAGAAGAAGGAATTTCCATCTAAAAAGAAAAAGACAGAGAAATAAAATCTTTTGAATTATTACTTTTTTTTAACACCTACAGCACCTGGCCTTCCTAGATGCTCTCCCATCCAAGTACTAACCAGGCCCGACCCTGCTTAGCTTCCAAGATCAGATGAGATCGGGCATGTTCAGGGTAGCATGGCTGTAGACTTACTTTTTATTATAATCAAGCACATGAAAATTACTCACTAAATGACAACTGAATATAACTCATCTCAATAAACTGTAAAGTCAGTAAAATAAATCTTTATCAACAATTCATTTTATCTGTAGAAGAAATTTCTTGGCAATGTTCAGTAATTATACATATCTATTTTTCAGTTAGTAGAAGCAGAAATTTAAGTATTTTCCAAAGCACTGTTATGGTTTTATGAGCAGTTTTACAGAGAGAACCCGGTTTAAGAGGCAGAGACTTGGTACAGAAATAAAAAATATTTGTCTGTAAACACTTATTGGTAAAATTTGTGAGGAGCAAAAGTTCTGCCATTTGATTTAGTTGTTTTTGTTTTTGTTTTTTTCAGGCAAGGCAACCCTTGGTTGACCTCACAGATTGCAAGGACCTTGTCAGTTTACAATCCCTTATTTTTTTTTATTTATTTTTTACACCTACAGTACCTGGTCTTCCTAGGTGTTCTCCCATCCAAGTACTAACCAGGCCCGACCCTGCTTAGCTTCCAAGATCTGACAGGATTAGGGTAGCCTGGCTGTAGACCATTTGCTTTAGATTTTACATGTAATATATGTAACATAAAAGGATATTAGAAAAATATAAATTCATTATTATTTTTAGAAAGAGGTAAGATTGTGAGTATGGGAGGAAGATGAGTCATCATCCTACTATATTTTGAGATTAAGTTTAACAAAAGGTGACATATGCACACGGCAACTGGAAGAATACCAAAGGATGACTACATCCCAGCCTCTAGTTTATGCCCATGAGGGTGATCCTTTATTCTAGTTTCTAATATATCCTTTCAGAGATATTCTATATACCACACACAAGAACATGCAAAGCTATCTTTTTTTTTTGTAAAACATAATGTTGTTATGCATCTTGTTTCTTTTACTCCACTTTATCTTTGAGATTATCTCAGATTAGTAAATAAAATTTCTTTTTTTAATGGCTCTACTGTATAAATAGACCATACTTTATTTAACAGACATTTAAGTTGCTGCTAATTTATTTGCTGCCATAAACAAAGCTGCACTGAATACTTTTGTAAACCTAACATTTTTGCGCACATAAGAAATACATTTGTATGGGCAAAAGAAGAAATGAGAATGCTGGATCAAAGTGTATGTGCGTTTAAAATTTTGACAGTGCCAAACTGCTCTCCAAAGAATAGGTGTATCTATTTATACTTTTACCAATAATATATGAGGAATGCTTGTTTCCTGATAATCCCCTTAATATATCCACAATCCCCGATCCTCGATCCACAATTATGAAACTCCTAATGCTTTAAAGTGTAAATTTGTTTTTTTCTTTTGGTATACCTGACCTAACCTAGACTCCTTTGACAACAATATCTGAGTTGAACTGATCTAAGACTATTTATAGTCTTTATTAGTCCCCTTGGTGGAAATATTCATAGTTTGCTCTTGAATATCAATATAGTGATTACAAGGTAATATCTCATAGCCTGCAGAGGATGTTACCTACATAATATATGGTACATGTACTTAATAAGCTTTAAAAAATCCAAAAAATTCTAAATTCCAAAGCACATTTGACCCCAAGGTTTCAGATAAAGGATACAGACTTATACATATGGCATTATCAAACTTTTTGATATTTCAATCTAATAAGTGAAAAATGGTAATTCCTTGCAGTTTTGATTTGTATTTCTCTTTTTGTGAATTAAATTGAGTGTATTATTTATTTGTCATTGTTATTTTTCTAAGTGTTATAATGATATTGTAGTTTTGCTAAAAAAATAAAAAGTCCTTAGAGATACATACTAAAATAGTCAATACTTATTATTCACAAATTCTGCATTTGCAAATTTGCCTACTTGCTAAAATTTATTTGTAACTCTAAAATACTTGGAGAGCTTTCATAGTTATCTACAGACCTGTCCAAAGAGGTGAAAAATTTGAGCCACCCAATGTGTACACTTCTAGCTAATGTTGAATAAGACACCTTCTGCCTTCTTGTTTCTGCTCTCATAATGTAAAACAAGTGTCCTTTTGGCAGTCTATTTAGTGCCACATTTTAAAATTTTTGTGCTTATCAGTGATTTCACTATTTAAAATGGTTCCCAAGGGTAGTGCTGTCTAGTGTTTCAAGTGTAAGATGATATGCCTTATGGAGAAAACACATACGTTAGATAAGCTTCCTTAAGGCATACATTATAGTGCTGTTGGCTGTGAGTTCTATGTTAATTAATCAACAATGTGGATTAAATATGGTATCTTTAAACAGAAACAAGGTTATGTGTCGATCACCTGACAAAAATATTGCAGCTAGAAGCTCACAGGGACCTAATCCTGTGAGGTTAGGTTTCGAGTATTTGCTAATTCAGGAGCAAGGATCTAGTACTTGCTAATTCACGGTTAATGAAGACTAAAGACTATCGCTATCGCAAATAACAAGAATTGATTGTATTTATAAAAAGTGATATATGTGCGTTAAAAAAATAATCTAAGGGGTGGTGTTTAGATGAAACAAGACTGGCCATTTGTTGATAGTTCTTGAAGCAGGGCAACAGGTTTATAGCAGGGAGGGGGAATCTTCATACTAGTCTCTCTACTTCAGTATAGATTTGACAATGCCATAAATTTTTAAATGTCATTTGCATTTCCCTTTCTCTAAATTGTCTTTGCATATCCTTCATTATTTTCATTGCACTGTATTTTTCTTATTTATTTATAGAGCTCTTTGTATATTGAGGAAATAAGTCCTTTGAAGTATTTTAAAAATTCAATTCGTCATTTGATTTTATTATTTTTAAAGCATCTCCCATCTTATATTGCCAAATTAATCTTTTCTTTATAACTTACACATACTTTCTAAGCATAGAAAAACTTTCCTCTTTCTGAGATTTTAAGCAGTTCTCATATATTTCTTCTAAGTTATTTCATGATTTCATTTCTTACATTTATATTTTAATATATCTAAAATGTATGTTGGCATCAAAAGTGAGTAGATAAACTACTTATAGATAAATAATATGATGTATAGATTTGTTTCAAAACCATATGGATGTGTGGGGGCATGGTGCGGATATAGGTGAAACAAAGTTGGCCATGAGTTGATCATTGATGAAGCTGAGTGATGTGTATACTGAAGTTCATGCTATTTTTTCCTCTGCTTTTGTATGTTTGAAATTTTCTGTATTACAAAGTTAAGGAAAAAAGTAATAATTTTTTTTTCCCCAAGGGGTGGGGGACCTCCTTACAATGAGATAGTCTAGACAGTAGACCTTACCTATTCTCTAGATAATCTGTTTTATATTCAATGACTTAAAAGGCTATCTCTATCATAAACAAAATTCTAGTCTTTATTTCAAGACTAGACTATTCTATTTCACTGCTCTATGTTTATATTAATATGCCAGTACCAAACTATATTTTAAGATTAATTTTATAATATTTTCAATATTTGAACATTTTAATATTCTCTCAAGGTTAGGCTTTTAAAAAGAGGATAAATTTCAAATACCAATGACAATGACATAATAAAAAGTAAACTTACATTTATATAATTTGCATTGATATAGTCTTCATTACCCTTTAAAATGACCCGTGTAGCATCATCTGAAAAAATTTCAAAAAAAGAATGTTCTAATAAAGTTATGTTAAAAAGATTAAAATTAATATATAGAGATCATAGATACTTACAAGGCGAAATATCTCTGTATCTATTTTTGGAAATATTCTGAGGTAATTTGGCACAAGACATTGTCATTCCAGGTTTTTTCCGATATAGTTGCTAAAAAAGAAAAAAAAGTACAAGTTCAGCAAGCCATCCAGAGTTCTGTTTTGTTTTTCAGACTTGTTTCTATACTAACAAGAAACAAGTTTTTTCCTTAAAATACCTCATCTATAAAATGATGTATCTTATGCTAGCTCGTAAGTTATTAAACCAGATTTGCAGAGCTGAATTCTACACCATTTCTTACATGAACTATGTATCAGATTTTGAAGAATGGTAAAACAAGTGAAAACAATTTTGGTTGCAGCAAAATAGTACTTTAAGTCTGAATAGCAAATCTGCAGAGGACATTTAGCTTTCATTTAGCTTGCAGATATTTATAGGGTATGAACCAAGAAATTTTTAAAAGAAAAACTGACATACTCTAAATGTTTTTTAGTCACAAATGTTTTATAGTCACTTATCTATAACATATATTTTAGAGCAATAAATATTAATGATGGTCAACTACACTGACAAAAATTAGAGATGTATTAAATATGACAAAGTACAAAAGTTATTTTCCTTTAATTCAATATTTTTAAGTCTACAATAGCCTATCTTCATCCGCCAGCTTTCGTAAAAACAGCTATTTAATTACAGAAAAGAATTTAGTTTGATGACATAGGTATAAAATCTCTTTATTCCTCTCTTTTCAATAGATATCTATGTAACCATAGCTTGTTATTTTGGGAGCAATTTAAACAACTTTATATTATAGAACTCTTTTTATGTCAAATATATTTCAATACCATTTTAATTTGTAAATTATAACTGATAGATAAGGCAATTAAGAAACCATACAATATTACTTACATCAAATTGTGTCAAGACTGTTCCAGTGATAAGGCCCTCAGCTAGCTGAATCATCGACTCCCGCAAGGAATGGTCATCCTGATGGACACTATCTAGTGGGGCTTTTTCAGGAATGTACTGGAAGTCTGGCTCATTTTCTAGCTTTTCTTCCACTACATCATATACAGCTAAGACAACAACAAAAAATACAAAAAAAGACAGAGAGAAATCTTAATTGATGAAAGGAATTTACCATATATATTCCTCAATTATGTGTCAGGAAAAATAATTTATATGTTCACAATTCATCAGATCTGAGTCTGGTGCCACGTTGTAGGGATGAAAAGTGATTGTGGAGTTGAAGAACTCTACTATACCTTTGGAGAAAAAAAGTATTCTTGGCCATACTGCCAAAAATGTCTATAACTTGGAGAGATATTAAGAAAAAGAGAAGCTGCCAAGAAGCATCTCTGAACAGACTTGACCTTAATTTGTGGGACCTAGGGCAAGAGTACAAATAGAGACTTATATACCATATACCTAGGTATGAAAGGTTACAAATAAACTGAACAAAGTGCTAGGCAAAATGTTTTATCCTCTTTCTTTGGCATATCTACGAAACAACCTGGGAGGTCAGATTTCAAATGAGAATCTAGGCCAAAATTCAGGGTCACAGTACTTTAAAGAGAGCCAGACCCTAGAATCTGGCCTAAAGCCCACCCTTAATTTTTCTTCCCCACCCTCAGCTCCACCTAAACATGGGGTATGAACACATGCATGAACATCCCCGTCCATATGTAAGCTTGTTCTACACACCTCTGCAAACTGCTTTCTCTTAGCCACCCGGCTGGCCTAGGGGTACATACATCATGTGAGCCACTTTGGGAGAATGGACCTGAAGAAAATGGCCACAGAGGCCCAGGAGTGGACTCAGAGCTATTCGGACAGAAAACTGAGGGCTGAAAAAAGTGGTCTAAAAAGGAAAGGGAGGTCATGGGTGATGACTTGGCACGCCTCCTTGCTCCTGCTAGATCCTAATCCCCATGGTGGTGAGAGGTTGGCAAAGTTGAAGGAGAGCCAGAATACAGCCCTCTAAAGGATGGAGCGAAGCTAGGGGTCTCTTGTGCCCTTGTCTAAGATGTTTAGTTCCTGCTCAGATATGTATGTGCTTTTGAAAATAAATTTCTGAAATGAAGAACAAAAAGACAACATGGTATGAATGCATTTTGTCTAAGAAGAAATAAGATTTAAAGGGGAAAAGATCAGAAAAACAACTTTTTTGTTTTTCTAATATTTTCAACAAACATAATTTAAAATTTTGATTATACAGAAAGTCCTCAGTTAATGTTGTTGATAGGTTCTTAGAAACTGAGACTTTAAGCAAAACAACATATATTGGAACTGATTTTACCATAGGCTAAATGATATAAACTAGAGTTAAGTTCCTACAACATATTTCTGGTCACAAAAACATCATCAAACTTCTAAATAAAGATTCAAAATACTTCTAATATTAAACGCTGAAATACATGTGAGCTAGACATACATTTAATAAAGATAAATAAAAACAAGTAAGATAATTATTTTCCAATCTGCTTATTCCAGTTCATGGTCGAGGGTGGCCAGAGCCTGTCCTGGCAGCTAAGAGCACAAGGGGGGAACCCACCCTGGACAGGACACCCTTCCAGCTCAAGGCATGCTCACACACCCACACTCACTCAGACTGGGACAATGCAGACATGCCAATCCATCTCATGTGAACGTCTGTGGGATGTGGGAAGAAATAGGAGTCCCCAGAAAACACTCAAGGAGAGAAAAGCAGAATGTGCAAACTTCATACAGACAATGGCCCAGAATGGGAATCATTTTCTTTGTTCTCATCAACATTAAAACAAAGCGACATTGAATGAAACATTATTTCAGGACACGTTGCATGTTACTTTAAATAAAGATGGACATGATAAACGCACACTGAAAGTGAATACAGGTCCTAGTCCAGATTTTGAGACTAAAATTAGAAAGCTCTTTTGTCAAGAAGTAAGCACTAGGAGGGTTCTTCTCCTAATTTAAAGTGTATATTAGGTTATTTGGAATTTCATGACTTTTCAAATATATGGACTTTTGTTCATATTCTGGGTCTGTACTAGTCATGAATTTGTGAGCTGAATGTCTTGGTGCCAAAATGTCTTCAACCATAAATTGGGGATAATTCATTTATCTCAATGGATGGCTATAAAGATTAAATGAGAATATGTGAAAGAGTCCAGGTGCATAGGAAGCATTTAAAAAATATTAGCTATTATTGTTATTATTGTTAAGTTCTTTAGTATCTGTTATAAAGAAAAAAATAGAAAATAGAGAGAATATTATTCTTAGTAAAAAATTTAAGTTGCTTTATGTGACGTAAAATGCCTAATAATGAATCACCCAAATATCAAGTCTAACTGAATGAGTTCCTTGAAAAGTCAAAATAGAATGTTCTGTTGAAGTCCTTTGAATTTTCCTAGAAAGCGAATTTTAGACCATGAAAACTGAAAAATATGAAGTAGAGAAGATAAAATAAAAATGCCTATTGTACCCAATAGGCAAAATAAGTTTTGTGGTTTTTTTTCTTGTAAAATTTTACACGGTTGGATGTGATGGGAGATAGAGTTCTAATTGTATTTTACTTCCCTATGGTACTGTTCAACAACTGGTAACATGGCATTAACCAATAATTACTGTTGTGGCTAAAACTATGATGAACAGTAAACTATTTAGAAAAATCTAGAAGAATGTATCTACAAGCATTTTTTTTTTTTTTTTTTTTTTCACAGAAGAGACTGAGAATATTGACAGAACTTGAAACAATGCTATGTGGAACACTGGCTCTTAAACTGGAGAAAGGGGGAGGGTTTCTGGTAAAATCAGTTACTGTCAAAAAACTGAAGGCAGAGGGATTAAACTTATTCTGCATTAAGTTTATTGTATGTACCACAAAGTGACAGAATTAGGAATAATAGGACTGAAGGAAGTTGGATTTTTAACTCAATTAATAGTTCAACCTATCCAAAGAGGGAATGAACTGCTTCAAGAGCCATGAGTGTTCCACATAGGTGGGATGTTCTTGAGACTATTGTAGAGAAACTCCAGTAGTCAGCAAAGGATCCAGTGCTTACGGTATTAAGGTTTCTCCAAGCCTGAGCCTCTTGTCTATGAATTAACTAGTCTGCTGTCCAGAGCAGGAGATGATATGATTAGGTTTACTGGGCATTATCATAATGAAAATAAAGGCAGGATTTCCAAAAAATGTTTTAACTACAGCTTGTTATAGAGTTCTCTAAAAGTGGAACAGAGTTCAAAATTTACTCATTCATTTAACTATTTATTGAGTACCTATTACTACTGCTAGAGCAAATGGGGGAAGAGAGAAGCCATTTCAGCTTTGGTAGTCAGGAAAGAAGGACTTTCTGGGGGTGACATTTGAGCAGAGACCTAAAGCAAATGAGAGTATAAATCATACAAAAATCAATAAGAGTGTTTTAGGCAGAGGGAACAGCAAGAAAACCAGCACAGAATAGAGGAGAGTGAGCAAGGCTGAATGGTAGGCACGGAGGTCAGGAATTCAGATTTTACTCCAAATGTGAATGGAAGTCGCTGTGCTTTGAGTAGGAAACTGACATGACAGGACTTCCGTTTTAAAAAGCCTACTCTGACTGCCATGTCTAGTAATAAATACTAACAAATTATGAAAAATATCCAGTGCTGCATAGAGTACTTACCATTAGGTCGAACTAGAAGTACAAGTTCCCCAGAATGTCTTTCGCAGCTAGCTTTAATAAACAGGACAACCTGATCATGGGTATGTTCTGCAATGTCCCGACCATTGATCAGTACAACTTGGTCCCCTTCATTCAATCGAGGGACACAGAGGTCAGCCTGTAATGTAATGCAAATGAGGTTTCAGATTTATACATGGCATTCTAAAAGGAAAGCACAAAAATTTATTTTTACAAACTCAATTGCAGAAAAACTAAAAAACTACATATAAAAAGCACCTATTTGAGATTCTGGGAAAACATGGCGGAGTGAGAGACGTCCTCATATCTCTTCCCTTGAAACAACAATAAGCTGAACATCTAAAACTGAACAAAAAACAGCCAAACTGCACACCAGCATATCTGAGTGTGAGATCTGCGCATAAGAACTACCACAGGTCAGAACCCCAAGTGTCGGGCAGTGGACTGGGAGAAATAAAGAAAGTGCCTCTCACAGCTTATGGAGCTCTTAGCACGAGGAAGGGGAGGGGTGAAGATGCAGCGACTTCCCTGAACAGCACTGCTTGGAAGTGCTGGGACTTTTCCACACAGCCAGAAGCAGGGCAGAAAGCAGAGAGGCAGAACGGGACCACAGAGAAACAAACAGTTGACTTCTACCGGCCGCGGCTGCAAAACTGAGGCTAAGCCACACAGCCCCCAACTCCCAATCCAGAGGGCCCCGCCCCCCATACCCTCAGACAGCGGTCACCACAGAGCCCCAGGGGAATCTGAGCAAATGCTACCAAAACAGTTGCTAACAATGATAGGGACTGAAACTGAGAATAGCAAGTGTGATTAAATATCTACAAGAAAATTAAAAAAGACATTATTTAGGCTTTATAAAAAGCAAGGATCCAAGAGGCTTAGACATCACCTACTGGGAACAAAAAGAAAAGCAAATTTTTGCAGCAGACTAAAGAGAGACCTTTATAGAATAAATCTTCTTTCTGGAAAAACAACAGAATACACTTCCATTAATGCCCAGGAGTAAAAATAGTCCTTTAAACACCATGAACAACCAAGGTGACAAGGCATCTCAGAAAGAAAGAGAAAAATATCCAGAAAGTAAGCTTACAGACATAAAAATATGCTACTTAAATGACAGAGAATTCAGGATGGTACTTCTGAAAAAACTCAGTGAAAACCGAAATGAGTCATATCAACAATTTCAAGAATTGAAAACACAACTAGATGAGCAGGGCCAGGAGATCAAAACCTTCAAGAAGAACAGAATAGATATTCTGAAGATAAAAAACACACTGCAACAGTTGAAAAACAAAATGGCAAGCTTGAGAAACAGAGTCGACCAAATGGAGGAGAGGATCAGTGATATCGAAGACAAAAATCTAGAAATGAACCACAAAGAAGAAGAGAGAAACCAAAGAATGAAAAAGAATGAAAGAGAAATACAAGAACTAGCTGAGGAAACATAAGAATGGGCATTATCGGAGGTGAGGAAAAGGAGCAGGGACTAGAAAGCATTTTCAAACAAAGAGTTGATGAGAATTTCCCAAATCTCAGGAATGAGCTGGAGCTTGGAATTTAAGAAGCCAACAGAATACCCAATTATCTCAACCCAAAAAGGCCTTCCCTAAGATACATTGTATTAAAGTTATCAAAAATCAACAACAAAGATAGAATTATCAGGGCAGCCAGGGAGAAGAAAATGGTAATTTATAAAGGAAAACCCATTAGATTATCATTGGACTTCTCAGCATAGACGTTACAAGCCAGAAAAGAATGGAATCAAATATTTAAACTATTAAGTGAAAGGACTACCAACCTAGAAAGTGTATCCAGCTAAGCTCTCCTTTAGATATGAAGGAGAAATTAAGACCTTTCCAGACATACAAAAATTGAGAGAATTCTCCACTACAAGGCCTGCACTACAGGAAATACAGAAAGGAGTCAGCGCACCTAAAACAAAATGACAAAACAAACAAACAAACAAAAAAAACCTACAAAAAACATAATTAGGAGTAAAAGTGAATATCAGGCAAATAGAAGCAGAGAAGTACAATCTTTACTAAGAACAGGGCATTATAAGCTTAACTAATAACAGAATTGCTATAGCATGATAGTAATGAAAGTTCAACACACATAGGGACAAATTGAGATAACAAATACTGAAAAGGGGAGGATTCAAAGATCCAAATTCACAAAGAGGAGAGGAGACAAGGCACGTGCAGAAGAAAATGGACAACTATATATATATATAAAACTATCCTTTTCATAATGGTAACCCACACGCCAAAGACTCAGAACTGAAATATATAACATAAAACAAGGAGAACCAGAGGGAAAACCCACAAAAGCCAACCAAAATAAAAACAAAACAAAACAAAACAGAAGCACAAGGACAAGGAAGCAATGGAAACAACGAGCTACCAGAAAGCAGAATATAAATTGGCTATAAGAAGACCTCATTTCAATAATCACCCTAAATGTAAATGAACTGAACTCACCAATAAAAAGGCACAGAGTTGCAGAATGGATCAAAAACAAAATCCAACCATATGCTGCCTCCAGGAGACACATCTCAGCTCCAAAGACAAATATAGACTCAAAGTGAAAGGATGGAAAATGATATTTCAAGCAAATGGCAATCAGAGAAAAGCGAGGGTAGCGGTACTAGTATTAGATGAAATAGACTTCAAAATAAAAAAAGTAAAGAAAGATACTGAGGGACACTTCATAATGATAAAGGGAATCATGCACCAAGAAAACATAACACTTATTAATCTATGCTCCCAATCAGGGAGCCCCGAAATATATAAAGCAATTACTAACAGAACAAAAGGAAGAAACACACCAAAACACTATTGTAGTAGGGGACTTAAATACCCCACTGTCGGATATGGACAGATCATCCAAACAGAAAGTCAATAAGGAAATAACATCCTTAAATGACACATTAGACCAACTGGACATAACTGACATTTACAGAGCCTACCATCCCTAAACAGCTGCTTATAAATTCTTCTCTAGTGCACATGGAATATTCTCAAGGACTGACTACATACAGGGACCCAGAGATAGCTTCAACAAATGTAAGAGGGTTGAAATCATTCCAACTATATTCTCTGATCATAATGCTTTGAAACTGGAGATCAACTGCAAAAAGAAATCAGGAGGAACCACAAATACATGGAGATTAAACAACATGTTACTGAAGAATAACTGAGTCAGGGAAGAAATAAAAAGAGAGATCAAGAGATACATAGAAACGAATGATAATGATAGTACAACATATCAAAACTTTCAGGACATGGAAAAGCGATCATGAGAGGAAAGTTCATATCATTACAGGCCTATCTCAAAAAACAAGAACGAGCCCAAATAAACAACCTAACGCTTCATCTTAAAAAATGAGAAAAGGAAGAACAAATGAAGCCTAAAGTCAGCAGAAGGAAAGAAATAATCAAAATTAGAGCAGAAATAAATGAAATTGAAAACAGAAAAAATAATAGAAAACATAAATACAACAAAGATCTGGTTCTTTGAGAAGGTGAATAAAGTTGACAAACCCCTGGCTAGACTATTAAATAAAAAAAAGAAAGGGCACAAATAAACAAAATCAGGAATGAAAGAGGAGAAATTACAACAAACATCGCAGAAATACAAAGAATCGTGCAAGAATACTATGAAAAATTATATAACACCAAATTTAATAACCTAGAAGAAATGGATCAGTACTTAGAAAAATACAATCTTCCTAGATTGAATCAAGAAGATCTAAATAGACCCATCAGCAGTATGGAAATTGCAACAATCATAAAAAAGTAAAAGTCCAGGACCAGATGGTGTCACCAGTGAATTCTACCAAACATTCAAAGAAGATTTAATACCTATTCTCCTCAAATTCTTCCAAAAAATCGAAGAGGAGGCACTACTTCCTAACTCATTTTATGAGGCCAATATTACCCTCATATCAAAACCTGGTAAAGGTAACACAAAGAAAGAAAATTACAGACCAATATCTCTCATGAACACACATGCAAAAATCCTAAATAAGATACTAGCAAACTGAATACAGCAACATATTAAAAAGATTATATACTACAATCACGTGGGCTTTATCCCAGGGGCACAAGGATGGTTCGACATATGCAAATCGATTAATGTGCTACACCACATAAACAAATTAAAAAATAAGAATCATATGATCATATCAATAGATGCAGAAAAAGCCTTCAACAAGATACAGCATCCATTTATGATCAAAACACTTCACAAAATTGGTATAGAAGGAAAGTACCTTAATATAAAAAAGACCATCTATGACAAACTCTCAGCCAACATTACACCTAATGGTGAAAAACTAAAAACCTTTCCTCTAAGATCAGGAACAAGGCAAGGGTGTCCACTATCACTACTGTTATTCAATATAACATTGGAGGTCCTAGCAAGTGCAATCAGACAAGAGAAAGATATAAAAGGCATCTAAATAGGAAACAAAGAAGTCAAACTGTCACTATTTGCGGATGACATGATTCTCTACATAGAAAATCCTAAAGACTCCACAAGAACACTACTAGAAACAATAAGCAAATATAGTAATTTTGGATACAAAATCAATGTTCGAAAATCCATAGCATTCCTATACTTATCTAATAATGAAGTGTCAGAAAGAGAAGTGGAAAAAATAATTCCTTTTGCAATTGCAACAAAAAGAATAAAATACCTAAGAATAAATTTGACAAAACATGTGAAGGACCTATATGAAAACAAGACCCTATTAAAAGAAATCGAAGAAGACACAAAGAAATGGAAAGATATTCCATGTTCTTGGATTGGAAGAATCAACATAGTTAAAATGACCATATTACCTAAAGCATTATACAGATTTAATGCAATCCCCATCAAAATTCCATTGGCATTTTTTAAAGAAATAGAACAAAAAATCAAGATTTGTATGGAAGCACAAAAGACCCCGAAGTGCCGAAGCCATTCTGAGAAAAAAAGAATGAGGCTGAAGGCATCACTCTACTCGACTTCAAATTATACTACAAATCGACAGTAATCAAAATGGCATGGTATTGGCAGGAAAACAGACACATAGACCAGTGGAACAGAATCGAGAGTCCAGAAGTAAACCTATATTTACATGGACAAATAATTTTCAACAAGAGCCAAAAACATACAGTGGAGAAAGGAAAGCCTCTTTAATAAATGGTGCTGGGAAAATTGGAAAGCCACTGGCAAAAGAATGAAACTAGACTTCTGTCTATCACCACACACCAAAATGAACTCAAAATGGATTAAGGACCTGAATATAAGACCTGAAACAATAAAATGCATAGAAGAAAACATAGGAACTAAACTCAACTACCTTGGACTTAAAGAGGATTTTATGAATTTGACCTCAAAGGCAAGGGAAATAAAAGCAAAAATA
The DNA here is from genome assembly GCF_902729225.1 of Pteropus medius. NCBI lineage: Eukaryota > Metazoa > Chordata > Mammalia > Chiroptera > Pteropodidae > Pteropus > Pteropus medius. Next base: position 699,544 of record NW_024344434.1, read on the forward strand.
ATTGAAGGGGACTACATCAAACTAAAAAAGCTGCTGCTCAGCAAAAGAAATCGTCAACAAGGTAAAGAGACAATGATCTGAATGGAAAAATATATTTGCAAGCAATGCCTCTGATAAAGACCTAATATCCAAAATATACAAAGAACTCATATAACTCAGTAACAACAAAAAACAAACAATTCAATCAAAAAATGGGCAGAGGACCTGAACATACACTTCTCCCCAGAGGACATACAAACGGCCAACAAACATATGAAAAGAGCTCAACTTCGCTAGCTATTAGGGAAATACAAATCAAAACCACAATGAGATACCATCTCACACCTGTTAGAATGATATAATCAACAGAACAAGTAATAACAGATGTTGGAGAGGATGCGGAGAAAAAGGAACCCTCATCCACTGCTGGTGGGGCTGCAAATTGGTACAGCCACTACGGAAAACAGTACGGAGGTTCCTCAAAAAACTAAAAATTGATCTACCATATGATCCAGCAATCCCTCTACTGGGTATTTACCCCAAAGACTTGAAAACTCATATCCGAAAAGATATTTGCACACTGATGTTCATAGCAGCACTATTCACAGCGGCCAGGACATGGAAACAACCAAATTGTCCTACGATAGATGATTGGCTAAAGAAGCTGTGGTACATATATACAATGGAATATTACTCAGCCACAAGAAGAGATAAAATACTACCATTTGCAACAACCTGGATGGACCTTGAGACAATCGTTCTAAGCGAGATAAGCTAGACAGAAAAAGTTGAAAATCACATGATATTACTTATATGTGGGATATAAACCTAAACGCAACAAATGAACAGGACAAAGAAACAGAGACTCAGGGACATGGACAATGGACTAGTAGTTACCAGAGGGTAAGGGGTGGGAGAGGAGGGTCAAATATATAGGTGTAAGGGGATCAAATACATGTTAGCTGAAGGAAACTGGACTTTGGGGGGTAATTACACAATAGAATATATAGATGTCAAATTATAATGTACACCTGAAAATTATATAACTATATTAACCAATGTTACCCCAATAAACTTAATTTAAAAAAAGCACTTATTCATTTATCCATCTATTAAAAAAAAGAGAAGTAGACATATAGCTTTCCCACGAAGATACTACATTGTTTTCCTTCTTCATTCAACCACTTTTCCCCTGATGCTCTATTATATGCTTAGACATACAGGTAAGACAAGTAATCCTGAGGTGCCTCGATACAGTCAGCTCTTGCTTTGCACTGTCGAGATATGTACAAATTTCAGTTACCACAATCTTGCTAAATAACATCCTTCTCCCAACAACATGGTACAAATTTCAGTTATTGTGATATATTAATTGAGAATAATTGCATAAAGTACAAACTTTGATGCTAGTTCATCAGTCCAAAAGTCACCACATAAATAATGGACAAACAATCATGATCAGTGATCAATCACATCATTTCTTTCAAAGTCTGTTGGTGATTTGTCGCTGTGCATCTATTATTCAGTTCATGTAGAGACAGCAAAGTATGCACTTGTGTTGTTTCCTTGTCTCCCAATGATAACCTCCCATAAAAATGGATAATATAAAGAGGGAATTGTCCAAAAAAATTAAAAATGCAGCAAAGAAACAAAAACTGATATTGCTGGAAGTGATATTCAAACTGAATGTAAATGGAGTTATAAAAGAAATAGTTGATGATGGAAATGTACCCTACTACTGTTTTGAGAGACTCGATACACAGCAAAAGGGATTTAGTGAAGGTGAACTTAACATAAATGATGAAAGTCGCTGTAATCAAAAGGATGAAGATGTCCATGAGGAAGTGATGCTGGCAAAAAACTTCTCATTAAAGGAATTCTTGGAGATATTTCACAACAATGAAAATGCAGAGTACAAATCGCTGGAAGTGGATTCAAACTTAGAAAAGATTATGACAATTTGCTATGGCAAGAAAGAATGCTCACTCGGTATTTTAAGTTATACAATGAGAAGGACACAAGCACTGTTCGAACTACTTGTGATAAGTTTTCACGAAGAAATAAAACACTTAAATTCTCAATGTTTCTAATGTTTAGACTTACGGGATACTAAATCAGTATTAGTTTTACTATTTTTTAATTTCTCTATACACTTATAAGAGAAAGCAAGAGAGATGTTAACATTTTGATAAATTTAAATTATGGAAACAATCGTAATTTCCTCCATTGATTATCAAGGTGACTTTGCAGTTTGGTCATTTTTGAATGGTCATTTTTACAGTCCTGCACTACTGGGCAAAAAGTGAGGACTACCTGTATTTTATTAAGCAAACAAACAAGTAATTAAAGAGAGAAATAGAAAGATGGACAGCATGGTCCAAGAAGACAGCAATGAGATGTATAAGAATCAAGTTTCAAGGATTATAGGTCAGACAGAGAAGGAAATGATAGGGTTGGATCTTACAGGAAAAAAACTAAAGGAACTTCCTGTGGCAAAAGCTTGAAGAAATGAAAGCATGACGACTCAAATGCACTATAACACAAAGCCAATAAAATCCAACATGGTATTATCATTAGTGGAAAGAACACAGGTCTCAGAGCCATGTTCTTCCTCTACTGCTTATGAAATGTGTGATCTTAGACACCTGACACTCTGAAAATGAAGCTGATATCTGCTCTAATTATTTCACAGAGCTGTGAAGACAATAATGAGACCATTATGCAAACTGTTAAAATCTGGAGAATTAAAATTTAAGGTAATGACGATTCTCTTTAGTTGCTTCTTTCTCTACTTGTAGTGGAGCAGATAACATTCATATACTCTCTCTGTGTACTAGCAGGGTGATGTTTTTGTGTATCAATTTGGTTCCAAGTTTTTGTAAATGTCTTTGAGGTACCTGAAGAGTAGTGAATTGGGAGATTAATGGTATTGGGAGAAATGTAGTGGTCATTGCAAAGAGTTATCCTCTCACCTAGTAGTTGGTGGAAAAGAAGAGGTGCTCTATATGTTATGGAGAAGATAATTACGAATCTTTAATTGTATCCTGCATACATCCACTGATATTTCCAGTTCAGAGACTGAGGCTAACAGGGGAGTATATTAACCAATATGCTAAAACATGCAGACTTTATTTTAGCCATTGTCAATGAAGGGAATTCTCTAATGATTAATTTACTTTTGCCAGGTATATTTATAATTCTTTATTTGTATTTCGCTATGATCTGGAAAGTCTAGATAAATTGTATATTAAAATGAATTTTGTTGGAGCAACAGCTATTAGCTCAAAGATGAGCAGATAGGAACAAAAACATGACTTTAATTGGGAATTATTTTATCCATTTCAGAAGGCATCCAATATAAAAAAAAGACAATAAAATATTTAACACCCTGTCCTTTCTCTCCAATCACTTAAAATGAGGTTTCCAACAGGAAGACTGTGATGTTTTCTAAATTAGGAAGATAATATAAAAATGAAAAATTTCTATTGTTTTAATTTGTTCTAAATTTAGTCGATATTTTTGGAACACAGTTCTATGTGGCAGAAAGGAAAAAATTACCAATAATTTTTATACCCTAAAAAGAAAATATAGAGTCATAGAATTCTGTGTAGAAATGAGCCTGTCTACAGAATGTTTCTTAAACATCCTTGACTTAATTGAAAACTATCCACACTGACTGCTCAGAAAAATCAATATTGCTTTTGTATCATTCACTGACTACTACAACTAGCGTAACAAAAAGATTTATTATCTTTTCTAATTATAAGAGCTAATATATACTCATTGTCATAATTCAGACAATTAAAAAAGGAATACAGAAGTAATAAATGCCAGTAATTCCACTACCTAGATGGAACACTGTTAACATTTTAACATGATTCCAAGGCTTTTTAATGTATATAACTCAAATTTTAAAAAACTGGGTCAAACATATATGTGGAATTGTAATATGTACTTTCTTTAATGTCATCTTATGAATATATTTCCATACTAATATAGAGCTACATCATCCATCATTTCAATAGCTGCATAGCAACGTATAATTTATTTCGCAAACTCTAATGATGTACATTTTCATTCCCCTCACCCCGATTTTTAACTGTTATAAACAATAGTACAACAAATCTCCTCTAGTGTACCTTTTGTTCCCTAGTACAAATATTTCATTAGAGGCCATTCCTAAAAATGAAATTGTTAGATCAAAAGATATATATTTGATTAAAAAAAGTTTTAGGTAAAATTTTTGTTTTTAGCAAAGTTATATATCACACAGTTTAAAGAACTGACTAGGTCTGTAAGAGTTTTAAGAAACCATTTCTTATGCTCTTCACTACTATTTCCCTCTCTCTAGAGGCAACTTCTTTCAACATTTTAGCTATCTTTTGTATTTACCTCAGTATCTCTACATAACATCCCCATTTTGTTTTTATTTTTCTATTTTAGACATTATCTAGCTTTCTACTTGATAGAAGAGAATTTAGCAATCTTTCATCTCCTCATTTGCAGTTCCAGGCACACACATATTTCCTATTAAATATATACTAAATAAGTAATTTTGGACTATTTCCCTCATCTTTGTCCTCATCTTTCATATGCATAGTAAAGTGTCGTTTTATGCATCCTATTCCTGTCCTGTCCCCTCTGACTATAAGATTTGTTTAAAAGAAGACATCTGATCTAGCCTGAACCTATAATTGGTTTACTTCCCAGGACTCTGTAATTTGGACAGGTTTATTCACTCTGGGTTGCCAAGCTAGTAATACGTAAATCTGTAAGTTACTAGCAATCGTAACCGACCATATGGGTGAGGAGTGGGAGTGGTAGCTATCCAATTTCTATTTAGTAGAGGTTTAGGAGTCATAATCATATTTGGAGGTAGGATGTGTGTGTAGTGGTGGTGATGTTACAGGACTTGACTGGAAGCTGCTATTAAATACACTGTTTTTATTTAGACTATTTTATTGCAGTGCCTTGAGTATAAGGCTTAGTGTACAAATTGGTTTGTACTGAGATAGAAGAATGGAACAGTCACATAAAAAGAACTAGAGATGAAAAAAGAGAGTGACTGATGATTTTTAAAATTCTTTCTAGAGGACTGACTGCAATCCTTGGGTTTTGTGAGATACGCTATAATTCTATGATAAACTTTGTATTTATGCTTAAACTAAGGTATTTCATGAATAAGTACCCTGTAATTTGCAACCAACAAAGTCCTTAAAAACTGGAACCGAAACAATATATCATGATATCTATAAACAATCTTGATTGCGATCTTCAAACCAACTTTGAGGTTGCTACAAAGCACCCGAAAAGGCATGATTGGCCTCCTCTCAGGTTGTTAGTTCATACCTTCCCTAGGGCAGGGAGATAGTTAAATGATAAAGGGTGCTGACTAAAGAGCCCCCGGAGACCATTTAGGTAAAGAAAGCAATAACATAAATGTAAATTTGAAAGTGAGATTTGCTACATATAAGAGCATAAAGATAATGTACCCATAATTAATCAAGAATTGTCCTTATGATGAGCATGAAGTTCATGAGTGCTGAAGCTGAATGATGGGTACAGGGGATTCATCATAAGGGGTACCTAAAATGTTTTCTCTCTGTTTGTTTACAATGTTCATAATAAAAAGTTTAGAAATTATCCTTGTAGGGAAAAAAAAATCACTAGTACTATTTCTATCTAAAGTAAAATTTTAAAACATAAAGTAGGCAAATAGAATGTAGGCAAACAATTCTAAATGAAAAAAACAAGCAAACAAAATAGCAAAACAAATGAAAAATATACTTCTGTCTACATTTTGCTGTGTTAATGGGCTTACTATGATAGAATCTATTAACACTTTAGAAGCACTGAAAGTCATAAATAACTTCTTTGTAAAAGCAAGGAGTTTAAAAACTCATATACAGGGAATAAATAAAAACTAACTTCCCAGCAATTTAAGGTATTCAGCCAACAACATATGATACTTAACAAATTGAAAGAAATCATTTTATTCCCCTTTACTTAGACTAATAAAAATAAAATAAGTACCTATTCTTGAAAATAAGATTTACATGCAAGATTTAGAAAACTCACAGGTGTTCCTGGTGCTACTCGGGACACGATCACAGGCATCTTCTGATCATATCCTCCCTTAAAAACAGAGCAAATCAACTATTAGTCATAAATTAGCAAAACAGAAACATCTTAATTTAAAAACTGAGTATAATATAAATTTCAGATTACCTTCACATTGAATCCAAATCTCCCATTTTCATCAGGTTTCATTCTGATTAGAACAAGATTATCATGTGGAATACCACCATTAGGCTTAAAAAGACAAAAATAAATAACTTGTAATTTTCTTCATTTATAATTTATCCTTCACATATACATGAAGAATGCTTTTCTTGTATGTTGTTATCTATAGTACATAAAGAATCAAAAATAAATTAAAATGTTAATTAGGAAAAGTAAATTTTCACTAATAACCTGCAGTCCCCAACTAGATACATTCTCTCAGGTTTTTGTCACTCCATGCTAGTTTGTAAGTGCATGGAACAAGAGCTTTATCAATTAATTTTAATTCATTAATCACAATATCCTTAGAATGTGGCTCAAAGTTTTGCATGTAGCTGCTTTCTAAAAACAGTTCTACTGAGATATAATTCACATGCTATACACTTCACTCAAAGTGTATAATTCAATAATTTTTACTATAGTCACAGACATCACTACTATTTAAGTTTAGAACATTTTCATCACCTCCAAAAGAAACCCTGTATCCATTGGTAGTCATGCCCCCATTCCCTAAGTCCTATTCGATCACTAACCTATTTTCCGTCTCTATAGATTTGACTATTCTGAACATTTCACATTTATGAAATCATACAATATATGATAATTTGTTACTGGCTTCTTTCACTTACCATGTTTTATGCCTGCTCTTTGAGGGTAAGTATCTGGCTAACTTATCCTTCAAGACACAGGTCAGAGATGATCATTTCTGGGAAGTATTTTCTTGACTCCAGAGCAGTGTTAGTTATTTTTAAGCATTTTTGAATTCCCTATAATCAGTTCTAAGTATAGAACTTATATCGCCTTTAAATTGTCTTCATACTTGTTTGCTCTAGATCCCACCCCCTCTTCCATACTCAAGAATATTGCTACAGCAATTCTCTACTCTTCTGCATTATCCATTTTCCTGATCCTCTGGGAAATACTCTTATTTCTCCCATTAAAAAAACAAAACAAAACAAAAACAATTCTCTCTGGATTCCACTTCCCCATCCAGCTACTGCCCCATTTCACTCCTACCTCTTGCTGCCAAACTTCTTGAAAGAGTTGTCCACATTTACTGTCTTTATTTCCTCTAATCCCATCCTCCTAGAGTTGGGTTTTCATCCCCAACATTCCACCAAAACTGTTCCAATTAAGGTTACAAGAGATTTTCACAGTGCTCCAGTGTTCAATGATCAGTCCCCATCTTTTCAGTAGCATTTGACAAAGTTGGTTACACTCTCCATGGCTTTCTTCTCATCAGCCAGTTGACTACCTTTCTGCCTACATCTTCTCAGTTTCCTTTGCTGGCTTCTTTCATCCTCCTCATGTTTACAATTTGGAGGACCACAGACTCATTTCTAGAATCTCTTATTTAGATACCTATACATACCACACTTCCTTAGTGATTTCTTACTCTCTCATGTTTTTAAATACTGTCTATATGCCATAAGCTCTCAATATCATAACTCTAGCTTGGACTTCTCCCTTCAATTCCAGAATCCAATATCTAAATGGATTTCTAATAAATATCTCAAACTTAACATGTCTCAAAATGAGCTCTCGATAACTATCCGTAAATGCTCTACCTTCAGCCTTTCACATCTCAGTAAATGGCAACTTCATTCTTCTAATTGTTCAGGGCAAAAACCATGCTGTTAACCTTGATTCCTCTTTCTCTACTACTCTGCATCCAATCTACCAGCATATTACATTAGCTGTACTCTAAAATATACCCAGAATATAGTCATGTCTTATTCCTTCTGTAGCCACCACATGGTAAAAATCACCAAAGCTTGCTTGGAATACTTCAATACCTCATAACAACTATTTTTGCTACCCTGCTTTCAGTGTATTTTCGATACAACAAGCCAGAATGATAACGTTAAAATTTAATTGACATCACATTACTTCTCTCTTCAGATATGTATGTCCATTTGCTTCCTAGTTCACTCAGGGTTAAAAAACAAAATCTTTATAAAACAAGGCTTTTAGGATCTGGCTCTCTCATGTACCTGTCTCTTCCTCATTTGTTTATTTTACTTTAGCCACAATGACTCCCTTGGTGTTCCTTGAACTTATCAGTCATATCTTTGTACTTGCTATTTCCATCAGCTTACCTACATGGTTTATCACTAAGTTCATCCCTGGCTCATACTATCTAAAAGTATAAGACTCTACCTTTGAAATTCCTTAGTCTCTTTCTGCTTCATATTTCTCCCTAACATTTATACTATCTAATATGCTATATATTTAAATTATTTACCTTGTTTACTATTTGTCTCACCCTTATCTCCAGAAAATAGATTCCTTGAAGGCAGAGGTTTTTTTGTTTTTTCTTTCTATTTTATTCCATTATATCCCCAAAGCCTATAATAATGCATGGCATGTGCCTGATAAGTAATTTTTGCACGAATGAAAAATAAACTGGACTGTAGATTATTTAACAGCAGGGGTCATGTCTTGCCTCTGTATTTCCACTACCCACTAAGTACCTTGGCAGATAGAAAGACCTCAATATATATGAACTAATAAATGAATAAATGATAAAAAAAAAAATCACCACAGTTAGCACTAAAATTACCATTTTTGGTAAGGATTCTGCTCTTTTTGATGTGTCTATGGTGGTGAAGCAATAGTGTGGAAGAATAATGTCTGTCTTTCAACTTTAGATAATGTGGGAGGGCTATAGGTGAAAGTATGATAAGTCTATATGTGCAATGGCCATCAGAAACTTCTGGTACAGACAATAACCCCTGGGAGTCTCCATTCTCTGCGTCTTATTTTATTCCCTGATGTCTTTTTTTAAGTTTCTCGAAACATAGCCATATTTTGTCTGTCCTTATACTTCTTCATGAACACAGTGTATTTTTATAATTTATTGACAATCTCACTTGATTTATTTACATCCATCTGAGAAAGCAATAAAAATTCGTAAATCAGGGGATTCTAACAATTTACTATTTATTGTTGTAAAAGCATGTTCTCCAAGGCAAAAGTACCAATATAATTCATATGTATATTTTGTAGAACAGAGAGTGATCACATACTCCAAGGACCTGAACTCAATTTTAAATGGTAGATGAAAATGATAAAGTCTCCACACTCAGTGAATTATATAAAAAGTTAATGGTATTTAATGGATTATTAGCATTTGTTGTAAAAATGTGTTTTGCAAGATTAAAATCAACATTAATTTGTTAAGAATTAACTTCTAGAGCAATGAACATTTTATAAATGATCATGAAAGAAAATTCCATAATTAGATTACATTGTGGCATAACTCATGAGCAAATGATGAAAAGGAGAAAGTACAGTAATATAATTTATAGATAAAACATACCACAGTACAAAAGAAATTTCATTTATAGTTTAAAAATTTCAAAGAAATGTGAGAATATTTGATGCTACTTACAGTAGATTTTTCAGGTGAAGATGGAACATCAAATGGTTCATTAATATGGTTTTCCAGATCTTGTTGAGAATGTGAATAATGAATTTGGTTCCAACTATTTTTCTTCGATTGTTTGGGTGGTAAAGCTGGAGGCTGCCCATCTCCAGGGGTCTCTTGTGATCTAGATAGGAAAAATGAAAAAGAATGAATAGTTTAGAAGCTGTCTTACAGAATTGTTATTTTAAAAGCTTGGGTCAAGCAACTCAGATATTTACAATATCTAGTAAGAGACAAGTTTTAAATAGCATACTTATTTGCGAGTGCCATTGTTTAAGAAAATATTTCTTAACGTTGAAATTTAAGTAGCAAATCTAATTTCCTACTTTCTCAAATATGTAAACAATTCTACATATAATAAAATATATCTTGAGGGTATTCCTATGAAGATATTTATTAATCTAGTATAACAATGCACAAACCTTCCCAAAACCTTTTTAAAAAGGTTTTCAGAGTAGTCATATGGGTAGTCAGGGAATAAGGCAGTCAAAGAGAAATAAGAATTAAGAGTTGAGCCATTCCACAGATAAAACATTTGTTATAGTCTAGAGAAGTTAAGTGATTGGCCCAATTTATCTAGAAATAAAACACGATTCATGAAAGTAATGAACTCAATGCTGCGACAAGGATTAGAATCTGAGTAAGAATGCTGAGATCACTGAAAAGACAAAACTGGATGAAACATTGTCAGAGTATGATTTAAGGTGAGGAAGCAACAATCCAATTAAGATTAGAGGACATAAGCCTCAATCTATGACAGCGGAGATTGATAAAAAGAGCTAGGTATAATAGAGAAAGCTTAAAGGTAAAAACTAGCTTTTAAGAACAAGTATATGTTACTAACATTACTTGTGAGTTTTTCACAAAGGCCAGAAGGGGGAACTAGTGCTTCAACTTGTACCCTAGGAAGCATGTATCCAAGAAGGTGGGGAGTTAAGGATAAGAGGCAAGGGGAAAACGGTTCTTGATAGGAGCACTGACCATCACTGGAGCTATTTTTCTCTGAGAAGGCAGGAGGTCCTTTGGGGGAAAGAAAAGATTTACTATCCATTCCCTAAGGAGAGATAAAAGTTGACAGCTGCTGTGTCAAGCTCCATGGCTACTGCTGTGGTACTCGGGCACAGAAATTACCTAGTTTCTGCTTTTTTGTTGACTGACGACAGATAAATAAGATATAACCTGTACAGTCTTGGGAAAGTGGAACTGTATTTGATTATATTATTGTTCAAAAATTATTCTCTACCCCTCCCTGTTTGACATTAGGCTTGGCCCTATGACTTGCTCTGGCCAATGAAATAGGAGCAAAAGTGGTACGTGTCACTTTTGAAAGAAAGCTTTAAGAAATAGCTTGTGATTCATTATATTTCTCTTTTTCCCTCAGCCATGAGATTAGTCATGTCCCAAAACAGGGGCTGTTGGCAGTCTGGGTCCTGGAATGAACATGACATGGAATCGTGCCACAGTGGATCCATGACGTACATATAATGAAAGATAGAAATAATCTTTGTTGTAAGTCACTGTAAGTTAAGATAATTTGCTACTACAGCATAATTTAGCTCAAGATAGCTAATACAACGATTACCACCAGAGTGGTCCTTTAGATACATGTGATCTCTCTTGATAGAGAAGGTAAAAATCTGATTAGTGCCAAGGAAGTCAGCCAGGATTAATGGATGGTGTTAACACTACGGTCCTCTAGGGAGGTTTCTCCTAATGAAAATATAGTCCTTCTGAAATTTTGCAAGATAGTATGAAATATAATCATTCAATAAGCAGATAAACGATATGCCCACTCAGAGTAGCTTTCCACATAGAAGTCTGTAGGGCACAAAATGCTCTAAATTCTGATAAGCCTATAGACTGCATCAGAGAACAAACCTCTCCTTTTTGGCAAAAGCTTCTTTTGAGGTCTACCTTGATGGCCACAGAGTCCAGGTCCTAAACATACTAGTTTTTATTCTTCTAGTTTCAATTGCCAAGAACTCAAGCCTTTAAGTTCAATATATTCAAGTGCTGCTGCTAAAGAAAATGTTCCCACAGATTAGAATACAGACGTGTACCTCAACCATGCCCTGCTGCAAGGGATTTGGAGAAATGAAGATGGACACCCCTTGGCAGAGCCACACAGATGTGACATTTCTAAAAAGCAGCTGATTAAAAGCCTCCAAGACCTTACAATAACCAGAAGTTCCTGGACTCCACATATATCAATCAGCAGGTCTCATCCCTTACTTAGGGTTAAGTGTAAGGTGAATAGCAACTTTTTTTCTAGTTTTACATACAGCTGTCACACCCAGCAAGCATTTAATCTCAAAACTAAAGGTCTGTAGAGAAGAGTATAAGGTTGAGATCATATAGGAACAGAATCAGAGCACTCTATTTATTCTTAGTCCAGTTAATAGTGTAAATACAGTGACAAAATGCACAACAAGGACAAACTCAAACCTGATCTGCAGTGCAATATCTAAGTGAGCCTAAGCTGGTGGGTATGGGCAGAACAGTGGCAATGCTCAGTTACAAGAGAGGGATAGTGCTGAAATTACAGAATATTTTGCTGAAACTGTTGAATCCGAATTTCTAATGTTAGAGATTAGGCATATACAATCAAAAAAGCTCCAAAAGTGGAGCTTCTGATTAGAAATCATTGTCCTAGAACAATGATTACAAATTCAAGGCTTGTGGGACAACTTTGGCCAACACTGACCCATTCATTGTTTTTGTAAAATGTTAACTGATAACATTTAAAAAATTACATACGCACCCTGGATTTCCAGAATGAAAAATGTGGAAGCTCTAGAAAGAATGGACCTGCATTACATGTTGTCAACTACTGAACAAAGCCAAGTGGTAGCTGCTGCCTCTAAATGGACCATGGGCATTCCAGTCAACATAAATCCCACCCAGTATTACTTGCCAGACTCCAGTGGGTATTTGAACATAACCTCTCCTTTAAACATTCATAGTCTGCAGGAAGACGCAGATAGGAAGGGAGCCCAAGCATAAAGTCCTGGGTTGGCGTTTACGCCAAATTCTAAAGAAATGGTGAAGAGAATGGAGAGTAGAGAGAAGACTGGTCAAGATGTAACAGAGGCAAGGAGAATATAATATTCGATTTTAGGACAGGGGCTACCGGTCTTCTCATTGTTTTATGTAACTTTCTTGTTAAAGTAACTTCTCAGAAAGGGGTGGACAGGCTCTCCATATGCATGACTGCTGTTCGGGTTAGGCTGGTCTGGGAAGCTTCTACAAACTAATTATGTGCTCTCCCAGTAACCCCAGTAACTGTTCCCTCCCCAACTCCCAGCCTACCTACCTATCTAAAATACAGTCTATAAAAGTAACCAAGGATGTCAACACAGACTTCTGAAACTCCTATTTTGGGCAAAGGCTATCAATTACATTTCAAAGACATACTCTAAAAGTATTAACTCAATATAACAAATGATAAAACTTCATTTTACATAGCTAATGTATAGCTGTCATATGCAGTCAATCTGTTACTTTACTCAAACAATTATCTAGGAAGATAACTTTCATAGGTAAACCATGTATTATAATTAGAAATGATAATACATTTAAGCAATGTCATGAAACAGGAGAGTTCTAAAGATACCATATCTAGGCTAAAACAACCAAGAAAATCCAAATCGAAACCAAAACAAAAAACAAACAAAAAAACACAAACAAAAACAAAACTAAACAAAAAAAACAAACGCTAAGTATAATAGAATGAAGAGACATCACGTATTTGGGAAGAACAACCAAGCAGCATAGTGGAACATAACCCAATTAGAAATAACCTTTGGCACCCTGAAAGAAGGGACCTATAACTTAAAGAGAAGGCCGGGACCTACTATCAGGTGGTTTAGACAGGACTAGGGAAATAGATACCAAAGAAAAAAGTAGGGATCAGGCCTGTGGCTGGAGTCTTATAAGTAGGGGTCATCATTTAGCTTAAAGATGGGAGTTGGAAAAGATGTCATAGGGAAAGTATAGAAATGTCATCCCAAAGGGATAATTTTAGTTACTTATAAAAAAGAAAACAGCAAGATAAATCCTGAAAATTGTGAATTAAAAAAAAAAAGATGCTAAAGGTTCAATTGTACATACATACCTTCCATAGAAGCATAAAGTTTATTCTAATTTAAGACTTGAAAACAAACAGAAACTGTATTCTTGGTAGATAGACACTAATAAAAACTTACCAGGAATTACGACTATTTTTAAAACTTATTTTCTAAGATACATACCTGGCGCTCATGTCTCATTCAATTACAATCACTAGGGTTATTCAAGTCTTCACTGGGCATTTAACTCTACTATATTTATATTATGTAAGATACAGATAAAATCCTGGTTCAAAATTCACTTGACACTTTGGCTAATTTATTTTTTCAGAATATTAAAAAGTAAACACCATTTCAGACTAATTACTAAGTAATGTTCAAGGCAATTAAAAAAGTATATATAAACTCTCAGGGATACAATTAATACAAGAATAGGACTGAAAATGTCATTCTTACTGTATCAGTAGGAATCTATTCCTGAATCAAGGTCCCAGACCTGAGATACTAAGTTTCGACCAAACTCCAAGTCCTTGACCTTAGCTGCCAAACCCAAGTAGTGAAGACTTTTGCCAGAAATGGAGGGTAATACGTATACTGTAGCTATAGTAGTTTGGGGGACCTGCAGTTAGTCTTGTCACGAGTACAGCATCTAAAATGTTACATCCCTGAGTTCTCATGGCTTGATACCTCTTCCCATCCTTACCGTCTTTGGTTCTTTTATTTCCTTGTGCTAGAGTAGCCTAGTATTTGCAGGGTCCATAATATATTGCTAGACTTGATCAAGATCAGCATGAGAATTGGGCTAAGTTGAGTTTGGAGATGAAGTTAGTGCCAGTAGCTCAGAGGGGCAGAGGGAAGGCAAATATTTGAGAACTAAGCAAAAGGAATTAATGAGGTAAGGACAAAACTGTGGTGATTTGTTATATAAGATTATAATGGAACAGTCCAGGAAAAAATGGTTCGGGGGAAATGAATTTAATGCTTGAGGATTACGAAGTCTGCAAAGAGTCTCTCAATGTTAAGGGACCTAAGGATTAAGTTGAGAATTTGGAGAATCCGGACATCTAAAAATTCAAAATACCTCAAAAATTCAGATAGATAAACAGTTGATAAATACTTAAAAGCTGCCAGTATATATCCCCTCAAATTAACTGAAATAAGTTACATAATTATTATAGTTAACATCTACTAAACACTTTACCTCTGTACTATGCATATTATTAAAAGTTCACAGCAATTCTATGAGGAATATATTATCATCCTGTTTTTACAGGTGAGGAAATTGAGGCTTATCGAGATAAAACGATTCACCCAAAGTCTCATAATTAGAAGTGGTAAAACCAAGTTTTAATTCTGAATTCAGAGTTTGTGCTCTTAACACTATGTGATACTTGTACTTCAAAGAAAACAACTGTAAAAAAACAGAAGCAAAGCTATTTTAAACCATGGGTTTTCAAACTTTTTATAGCAGTGGACTCTTTCAAATGAAATGTTTCACAGAAGCCAATTTATAAAACAAATAAAAGCTAAGGAACCTGATTACCCATCAGTATTTGAGGCCTCAACAGACTTATTTTCTATCATTCCATTTTGATTTTAAGTAGTAATACTGTTATATTTTAAATTCTAATAGAAACTACTTATATTTAAATGAACGGAATGCAAGATCAGTAGACTGGGGCTCTAATAACATCCATATTTACTACAATTAATAACATATTTCTAATGTAATGAATTTAATGTATTAAAAACCAATAATTAGCCTAAAATAATCCAAAGTGTGTGTGTGTGGGCAGCGGGGGGTGGGGGTGGGGGGGCTAGAAACCAGGGCTTGAAACACACAACATTCAAAATTTTATGGATAAATTACTACCTGTGCTAACTTTTGGATATTAAATAAAAAGAAAGGGGAAGATGGAAATATAAAGTCAACTCATGAACAACGAATGTGGTGGGTTAGGGCACTGACCCCTACACAGTTGAAAATCCATGTATGATTTTTGACTCCCCTAAAACTTCAGCTGTCCCTCAGTATCTTCCAGGGATTGATTCCAGGCCTTGCTGTGGATACCCAAACCCACAGATGCTCAAGTCCCTTACATAAAATAGAATAGGAGCAATGCATACAGTCGGTCCTCCACATCTGCAGATTCCCAACCGTGGATAGAAAATACTGTGTTCAGTATGGCTCTTATAGATCTAGTTACATTTTTCTGGAGCACCAGTAACTAACCACTTTGCTGATCACTCTATCTACTCTTCCATTCATCACTCTCAGACCCATCCTTTCTTTAACCATTATGGCATTTACTATATCTTACACCCCTTTCTCCTTCTCAACAATTACTGAATCTTCTTACTTATCTATGTATCTTATAGAGTATTTTACTTTTTCCTAATTCTTGCACGTATTTTCACTTCCATATGAACTGCATTATATAAACCAATAAATCAAGATACTGCATAGTAAAGAGGGTAAACATGTTGTGTATTAAACTAATGAGATACAAACACTGAATCATGAAGCTGAATTTATATATCAGCATATGAGATAGAAATGAATTTTAGAAATGTGTGCATGCTTTCTATAACTTATTTTCAATGTGATTGTCATCTTACTTAGTTCTTTGCCAGTTAATTTTTCCAACACTGTCTATTCGTTATGATGGGTCCCTTCCTGAAAAATATTTTAAAAACTCTACCTTTCACTACCTTACTGCCTGAGCACAGTGCCATATTAACTGCAGACACATTTAAGTAAATGCACTAAAAGTTCAAGAACAATCTGAGTCAGCGAAAGAAGAACAGTGATTTCTTTTGATGGCGTGCACGTATCTGGCAGGGAGCACCAAGAACTCTCAGGGATAAATAAGCACGTTTATAAATATATAAATATTTAAAACACTGCAAAAATAAAATCTTGATTACTTTCCAGATTATTTCAAATGAAACAATTTGGGGCATTATTATTTAAAGGAGGAAACTAAATGGAAAAATGTCTTACGGTGATGATTCCAGAACGATGCTGTTAGCTTGCGTTGAAGATGGTGATCTGTGATTCACGAATACTTCACTTGGGGAAGTGTGAACCACATGGTCTACCAAATGACCAACTGAAGATGGTCGTAACCGGGATCCCTCTTGTGTGAATGCAGAATTTCGACTGCATCAAGAGGAAGAAAACTGAGTAAAAATGTGCTTTAATTCAATTTTTTTCAAGCTTTTTAATTAGATAATTGCATTAGAAAGTGGGTGTATGTTTTTAAAACTAACCACATTGACTAAGTGGAGTCTCTGACAAAAATAGTGTGATGTAAACAGAGAGAACACAGAAGAGGAAGTCGAAGATATAATAAGCTATATTCAACCACCTGCCACCACAAGGATTTTACTTATTCAGTCATCTATTATCTCTAGCAACCTTAATGTTTCTAGATTTTAGTCACTACAACTTTTGTTTTAATCAGTATTTTAAAAATAATAGAATAAATGATTCAGAAATATCTTCCTGGTCTGAATTATTTTTTAATCCTTATAAATGCTTTTATTTATGGGGCTTTAATTCCTGAGAATAGATACTGCATAATATAGTTCCATTCTCATAAGTGACATAGTCACATGAATCATTATTGTCATTACTTTTATTAATTACGATAGCTAACATTTGAGCACTTATTATGTGCCAGGCATTGTTCTAAGCATTTTACATATATAACATCATTTAATCTTCAACAATATTACAAGAAAGACACCATTATTGTAAGTATAATTTTGTAGATGAGGAAAATGGGACAAAGATTAATTAACTTAAAGTTCCAACATATAGTGACTCCAAGGCCCACACTCTTAACCACTACACGTACTGTCGTTTTAGAATTTAGAAAAAATTTTTTTCAGATCATACCTAAAATTGCTTCATTTACCAGAAATTTAATCAGAACTACTGCCAATTAATTAATTAAATCACTTGGTTTAAATTTCTTGTTCTTGGTAACAAATGGAGAAATAGCTGACTGGAAAAGGGACCAGAAAAAGTTTCTGGATTTTCTTCACTCAAGTTAATTAACCTTTGAATACAGGTAGTCTTTTTTAAAAAGAGATGATTTAGCAACCTGCAATTATTAAAAGAGAAACTTATGAGTCCATTTTTTCTAGTAGTAAGGAAGACATCTACATGTTAGGTAATATTCTCTGAACCAAACTGTTATGCACATACTTTACTTGTAATATGGTAGAAGTTTATTCTTTGGCTGACAAACATCCATCAGTGACACAACTTTTGGAATCTTGTGCACACTTATTGATATTAATGTGTATAAAATATTTCTAAAGAAAGACTTCTTCAAATATTATATTCCATACCAAAATTCAAGTATTTTGTATATCAACCTTATGGGTTAACAAGGTCTATCAATATGCTGACATACATTTTTTTATTATTACCTTAATTACATACATATATTACAACAGATTTGTTAACATTATAAAATTAAGACAACATCTTTGGCTAGTACAAGTTTATTAGTTTATTATTATTATCTATACCAAAGCATACAGCTTTTGTGAGAAATGCTAGAATAAAGTATAGAAACAGTAAGTGCTGAATAACAGAGTACTTACTAATGTAGCTATGGCTAAGCTTGTGGGAACTAATGTTGGAGATCCCTTTTTGCAGACCATAGAAAGTGGCAGAGAAGTGGTTCGGGTAGGAGCTTAAGTAAGAGAATCCTAATTACTTAGCATTTTCAAACAACATACTCCCCTAGAAATTCTGTTGGAGAGGCACATGGAAAAGTGCACAACAACAATACCCCCAGATTTTAAGTTTACTAATTGATCTTGATTTATTAGCTAGGGAGCCTTACTATGAAAGTCAACTACGTAAAAAAGTGAGCATCCTTGTTGAATGCTCTACTAACTTCCTTGCCAAGGATATTCCATGCCACTTACGCAACGAGCTGTAGGCTAAGAGGGCTAAGAGGAAAAATTTGCTCTGGAGCAACAAAAATCATGTCTGATCAAAAAATTTAAATATAAAGATTTACATATTTTGATCTTCAGGCAATGGAGATATCCAATAATTTAGAAATGAGCAAAATGTACACCTGATGTTAGTCTGTACTTACTGATTAGGAGTTCCAGGTGGAGATCGTGATGGAAGGCTTTGTGTTTCTAACCTGTCATCAGATATTGAATTTCTGCTTACTACTTCCCAATCCATTAATTTCCGTGCCAAGGGCTTACTTGGGGATCTGTAGAAATAATTTAAGATATAAAAAATTTTTAATTTTATAACCTAAAGTATGAACCAAATCTTGGAATCTGTATTAATAGATCATATCCTAGATGAGTATACATAAACAGTTTACTTGTAAGAAATGAATATATTTGGAAGCTATTTACCAAATTATTTCCTAAGAAAGTAAATCTGCTTTATATTGAGAAGGAAGAAAAGATAAACTAGGAAAAGTAGGAAAGAGAATAGGGAAGAAGAGAAAAGGAGAGGAAACAAGAAAAAGGAAGACAAACAAAAAAAAGCAAGAGAATAGATGGCTACCAAAATTTTTCTCAGATATTATCAATATTATAGAGATTGCCTATTTCCATTCCAGAGTCTCTGAAAGTCTAACTTATTTTGAAATGTATCAAACAATTCTTAGCATATTATCTCCTGAATGTCCTTGAATCTAAACTCTGGTCTTCTGCCTCAATGAAGACAGGGTAAAAATGATAATTTTTTCTTTTTACATATAATAGGCCAGTGGATTTCTTTCTTTTCTTAAAAAAAAACCCAAACATTTGGAGGTTAACTATTCTATCTCAGGGTAGGGAATAGAAGAATATGTTTTATTAACTATCTATATTGTCAGGGACCATAGTGATAAAGATGAGAACTAAGTGATCTTTTCAGGAAAGACACTACTCTTTGTAGAGATTAAAAACCCTTAGAATTTTAGGTAAACTAAAGCCTTTGAGATGCAGTTAATATGGAGTCTAATATGAATTAAGCTACTTATATAAAAACAATATATCAACTTGTAAACTGACGGTTTTATATTTCAGTAATAAATTCACTGAAGCACACAGAAATATACTGGACTAAAGAGCATGATAACAATTACCAAGAGTACTCAATAAAATTTATGTGCATACTAGGAAGCATTAAAATCATTATGGGTAGAGACCCTAAATCCTAGTTTTGACCTTCCATTAGACAAATTAGGTTTCTACATCTCAATATCTAAATTTACTAGTACAATGTGATCTTAAGTTTCTTCCTTACCTCTTGAATTTTATGATATACAAGTATCTAAGTTTTCGGTGCAATGTTTTAGTCTATTAATTTTAGTAAACCACAAGTAACTTAAATTACTTATAAATCCAAACCACTCTTAAGTACCTATTAGTTCATGTATTCATAGCCAAAATCTTTTTAATCTATCCTAATAACATCTCCTTAACTTAAGAACATTTAACATTTTCTGAGATGTGATGCTATCGAATAAAAAAAGATTTGACTCGGATTTCATTTTTCATAAGTGAATTTAAAGTTATTTAAGCATGAGCATTTCCCATTACCCAAGTTTAAATTATAGGATTTTCTGACTTGAAGACAACTCAGGACACATACTGCATTCCAAATATTCCTATCGGTCACAATAAAATGAAAATAAAGTACATTATCTCATGTATTAGATTTTTAAAATAAAGATTATTAAAAGAAACCTTAGGATTTACAGCTCTTTTATTAATGAGTTATCTTAATGCTAATAAACTATTCTTTCTCATATATTAGACTACTAAATGTAAGCTGTAAGAGAGTTCACTAACCGCAGTCAGGAGATCAAGAACTTTCATTTTCTAACAGAGGAAAAAAGTCATATGAAGGAAGAAAATATCCAGTTATACTCACCTAGCACAAAGCGTCAGAACACTTTACTGTTGTTAATAAACTAAACATGGTTGGAACTGCTTTGCATTTAAAACTAAATTTCAGGTATTTTATTAACAGTTTTAACCTCAGAGACCCACCCACTCAAGCTTGCTATCTATGTTTCCTGTTGAGTGTGGAAATTTCAGAGAAAAAAATACCACACTTCATCAGTGTGTTTGCAATGTGGTAAATTTATTTTCTGACCATGGCACCTTATTTTTCTGTTGCATGGGAACATTCTTTTGCTTTCTTACGAGATATTATATGACAACTGAAAAGTGTGAAAGTAATTCAAAGAGTTGATACATAAGAAAATAAATTAACTTATTTATTATTGCTAGGAAAAAAACACCCTTACATAAAAAGTTTAAGAAATCTTTTCTATTTATACTGCTAACTAAATTTCCATGAGTGAACAAGAACTCTAGAATTCTCTAATACTCAAACAGAATAAGTTAATTTAATAATTGGTAAAACTATTAGAGTATTTTAGTAGATATGCATCAGGTTATCACAATGATATTCTGATATACTGTAAAAACCACCCTACAAAAACTCAATCTTTCAGAGTTAGTAGGATCATTAAAAGAGTACTATTAAAACCTCATCCCAGGTGATGACTTATTATTTCAAGGAGGATTCATACAATTCCGGCATAACAAAATAACAGTTATTTGAAGTTTATCATATTGGAATTTTAGCTCTACTATTCATTGAATAATGCATATTTGTTTTATAAAATCACCTGTTAAACAATTTCACATTTTAATAATGCATATAAAAAAAATGAAGAACTAAGATGCAGGTATAACTATCTTTGTAGTTCTCAAAATCTGTTATGGTAAAAATATGGAAACATTAACACTTATAAGAAAGTCATTTGCATGTGATACTAACACTAATATATAAATGGTATTCATATTAGGACATTCATATTAGGACATCATACAACAGCAGATCTAGTTATCAGATCATGTTCATTTTCAGTATTTTTATAAATATCAAGCAAGAAAGCAATGTTAAACTTCCTGTTAGAAAAAGAAACAAGTATTAAGTATTTTGTTATGGTGCAGTTTTAACAGAAAAAAATTAGAAAATATTTATTTTGATTTTAAAAAGTCTGAAAAGAGTGTTGCAAGTAAGTTATAGTACTAAGATTAGGACAAGTACATTTGAAATTAAAACAACAAAGTTGATAGGAAGTAAACTCTTAAGAGCAATTTCAAGGAAAACAACTTTGAATTAACATTTTACTATACATTTTACCTTTTCACAGGTCCTTAGTACTTTCTAACTGGAATCAAGGGTATCTAACTGGAAATGGGAGGATTTTGAATAATTTCAGTAGCCATATCTATTAGGGTAGGCATCTCTGTGTTCTTACTTTCTTTTTTTTCTCCCTTCTGAAATAACCAAGCCACTAATATAACACTAAGATATATATTTAATAGAGAATATTTCCCCCACAAATCTAAACATAAATAATAAATAAACTTCAAAACTTTTTGAACAAATACTGAAATGAATTACATCATTCAAATTCAAGTAACTTATCACAGTAGAATGCTATAGTCCTGACCAGCTAAATCCTTCCTATATTCAGGCATTTTCATCGATGGTTTTCCTGTTGGGTAGATTATTCATAAACAAATAAGAATGAAGGTAAGCCAGGAATGAAGGGAAAAAAATGCAAGTAAATTTTATTATTCAAACCAATACAAATCATATTTTAATGATTTTTTTTGTTTGTTTGTTTCAAATATCCTTTCTCTAAGGAACTTATATCATCATTTTTATTTTTATAAGCATTCAGGGCATAGTACTGGCACAGCCTCAGAAGGTCTTAGAAATGACTATGATTCCAGAGGCATGGAAGTGGCAGGGTAAAGGGAAGAATCATAAAGTTCTATCTATAGTTTAGGATTAAAAGATTTCACTGTTTAAAGATTTGCTGACATTATAAATGACTAGATTTTTCAACATCAAAGAAAATGTCTATGATAGATTAAGTGATAAAAACAAGCAACAAAAAGTATACAACACTTTTTAAAACAAATAAAATACAAACATACATATAAATATCTCTGTGAGTATATGCATGGTAAAATCTTAACTAGTAAATACCAAAAAAATTTTAAATGACTGCACTGGGGGTCAGAACTTTTCTTTATGTTACTTGGCATTGCTTGGGTTTTAAGAAAATAATAAACTACCACTTATACGAGTAGAAAAAGCAATAGAGTAATTTATACTTTGGAGGGAAGAAAGAGAAAAACAAAAATTCCTTTCATTCCAGAAACACAAAGGAATGTCTTACGAGTAAAGACTAAGCTAAAGTAAAGTAAAATCAAAAGTAAAATTTGCTAGGTCTCATTTATTAGAATTCTCAGGCCTCCAATGGCAATAGACTGAACTCTTTAAGGGATTAATTCTAAGCCATTTTCATTGAAAACACACTGCTTCGCTTAAAAAAAAAAAAACTACATATCTCACATATTATTATATGAGTTGAGGCTACTGCAGTGAATAAAACAAACAAAAGTCCTGCCTTCATAGAGCTGACATTCTAGTGGGAGAGACAGACAATAAATAAGATCATCTCTCATATCTCTGAGACAAGAAGTAGTCAGGCACTCACTATTCTGTAGAGGTTAAAAGTATGGGTAAGAGCCTGAAATGCCTGGGTTAAAATTGTGGCTACATCTCTTATTCAAACTTGCTCTGCTGTTTTCCCATCTGTAATGGAATTTATCTCCTTGAGTTATGGGGACTGTGAGTTAATATACAAAAATCACCTGGCACAGATAAGCATAAAATGTAAGTTAGCCACTATTAGATTCACTGGTCAATCTCTACTTACATCCCCATATAGTTGATTCTATCACAGCAGCCAGAATGATTTACCTACAACCCCCATATTTGTATTATGGTACGTTTAAAACACAGACATAAGTAGAGAGAATACATTAATAAACCCTGTGTATTCAGGACCCAGTTTCGATAATTATCATCATGCTCAATCTTGTTTCATCTCTAGCACCTACTCTAACCCTCTCACCCCATTTCTTTTGAAGCAAATTCTAGATATCATATACTATTTGTAAATACTTCAGTGTACCATTCTGCCAGAATTTAAAAAATACAAGTCAATTTATATACCTTCCATGCTCTCAGCCTCCATTGGCTTCCACTTAAAATCTAAAGCCCCTGAATTTCTAGCATAGGGTCATACAAGTTCTGGAGGCTGCCTACCTCTCTATCTCTTCTATCATTGCCTTCCTCATTCTGGTGCATTATTGGCCTGCTCTTCCTGAAACATAAATAGGCTTCAGTTCCATGGCCTTGTATTAGCTCAATCATTTACTTATATTAGATATCTGTTGCACCAATCAGAATTTAAACTCCATAGGAGTAAGGTGTACATCTTGTTCTTCACTGTATTCCCAGGGCCTGAAACAATGCTCAGCAGAGTAGGTCTTCAAAAAATATTTGCAGCCACTGATTTGGTCACTCTCCCTCTTTCACAGCTCTGCCTCTGAATATTTAATCATTTATTGGATAATCCTGTTATGAGTGCTGCTTAGGCATCTCAAACTAGACCTGTGCTAATTTTACTCCTTTTTCCATTACAAATTTGTTCTCCCTCCCAAATTGCCTGTCCAGTGCATGTCACTCAAATCTGATAGTCTTTCCAGATACTACTGTCTCTAACACATCTTTATCCAATTGGTCAACAACTGCTAGCCCGACCTAAAAAACATTCTCCAAATTTGCTCCCTAGTATCCATTTTATTGCCAATGTTTTAGGTCAGGCTTTCATCAATAACCTTCTAATGGTCTCTGAATACCCAGTCTTTATTTTGACCCATTCCCTATCCTTGCTCATAAAACTATTTTCTAAAACATAAATCTAATAATGTTATTTCACTCATTAAAAGCAATTGGCTATTAACATATCCTAAGAAAGTGAAGATAACTAAATGGCACCCAACTAAAAAGCAAGTTATTTCTTAACAATATGATTTTAAAAAATATAAAAATGGACTGAATAATAAAATGAATCAGTTTCTCAAAAAAGTTTTAAAAAAGGGAAATGAACATTTCAACAAAATGTTATATTAATAATATAATACTCAACTGTCTAGTCAGAGCACAGGGTTAATTTAGCTTATGTTAAAAAAATGAATAAACTAGACAAGCTACTTCACTATTCCTTCAACCTAATTTGTTGTTTAATTAAAGAAAGGCTCATGGGATAACTCTGTTATCATATTTAGAAAAAGAGTTTTTAATAATTTTAATCTTTTTTTTTTTTTTTAAAGAAAAATTAAGACACTGAAATAGAAGTGGCTTACCTTGCAAATACCCTGTCTTTATTTGCCTTTTCTTTGCCATACTGCACTGACTGGACTTCGGTTCTCCCGCTGAAATACATAAATATGCACAATAAGAGAACTATAAAATTAAATGACAATGCACGACATAATTATATTACGATATCATAAGAGACAAAATATTTCTAGCAGAGATGAGAGAGCAAAGGATAAGAAGAAAAGACTGGACTACATTCCAATTCTACCTGAATGGATGAAGCTTAATTACAGTTCTTCCATTAATGAATAAAGATGTGTTCTACACGCACTACGTTATCAGATACTTCTTTGAGAGTGAATATGACAGAAGTAATTTTGCATAAGAGGAATTCCTTCTCTACTATGTACTGGAAAGGTACTCCCTCTAGACTCAGAGATAGGTTGTTATGTCTCAGCTCATTTAAGCCCTGCCCCCACCCTATAAATCTGTGATTTAGCCAGTATCTCTACTACTCCTTAATGAAGGGCCCAAAACATGGGGGATCTTGAAGAACAGCTCTTCCCTTGGGCAAGCTTTTCTTCCTCATCTACTGGTAATGGTCATAGATATGAAGACTGGTTACATCCTCAAATCCTTCCATATCCAGACACATGCAATTCCAGATTTTTGTACGCAGTAAGAAACTAAGGACAGAAATATGGTTGGGAGTTGGGCACTACAGGGAATTCGTCTTGAAGCTGATTTGTCTAGCAAACACACTGTTTAGCATGGGAACTGATCCTTCTCTTAGGTATACCAATATATTCACACCAAATTTGTTAATAAGAACTTGGTTCTCAGAGAATTTACCTGACATATATTATTTAACTATGAATGAACATAAATGCCTAGCATATCAAATATAACCATTTACTGATGTAGGTATCTAATACATATAAAAGCAGCCACATAGGTTTCCAAAGCCAAGCCAAGCCAAGCCAACAATTTTAAGATCATCTTTCATGGATAAGAATAGATAAATGTGAATAGAATGCATGTCTGTTGAAGTTTTAATGGAAAAGTCAGAAACATTACAATGATTTTTAAATTTAGATAAGTTGAAGTTTCTTAAGAAAATATATTTCCTTTAAGAAGGATAAACTATACTTGTAATTGCAAACAAGGTATCAAGTTAAGATTCACCATTTCTTGTATTTCAATATTAGAACAATGATTTTAATCTCTTGGGTATTTAGAACAGATCATAAGGGTTTGTGTAAGAGGAGGTTGGTGGAGAAGTAATAAATCTTCTGATATTCCAAATTTCAGCTCTAAATCTAAATAATATTTCAAAATTTTAAGTATTACGATAGTTCTAGTATTTCCAACTATTGCTTATTATGATGGGAGAAGAAAATCCCATTTATTTAATGCATATCCTTCAGGACTAGGGTTGTGTCCAGATAAACATTTGTCATGCTGCCATTCCTACCTCATTTATAAGATTTTTAATCATTTCGATGATTAAAAAGTGCTTTGGTTATGTTTTTAAAGTTATTAAGGACTACAAATATAACATTTAACTTTTACAACTATAAAATAGATGGTTAATATATATACTCATTTAATGTTAACTGAGCCGTCATAGGCCTCAATCCTGTCCTTCCGTGCTCTGCTAAATTATGTGGGAGGCTAAGAGTCAACAAACTCTATTTTCCAGGTTCCTTTGCAAGTTGGCTTTCAGTTAGGTTCTCCTTTTTTTCTGCCGGGAGATCAGAAAGAAGACCAAGTTAAAAACAAGGGACTGGCAGATGCTGGTAGCTGCTGTAACAATAGTGTGGATAGAACACAGGGATAAACAGCATCTTATAGATGGTACCATCCCTGATCAAAGCAGTGCTTCCCTGGCAGATCCAGAACTGACTGTGGCAGTGGCTTTAACTTTGTAGTAGCCAGTCCATGCTTGTGGACTCCAGCCTAGAAGTAACACAAGTCTGATCCTTAAGCATTATCCATTCTTCCTGTTTGCTCCTCCAAAACACTCCTCCTCCTTTTTGTTTTTCCAGCCTTTCTATGTTATCTATTCCTTCAATTAAATTGCTTTCATTTGAAAAATCAAAAGAGGTTCCTGTTTCCCTGATACATTCATTTTTCAGTGAGGAGGATTTAAACAGGACATTGGCACTCAAAAGGTTGGATTAACAAGCTGAATTTCATAATACAAATATAAAGATTAAATTGAAACATGAGGGAGCAATTAAAGGTTTATATTTCACATTATCCATAATATTATTATTTAGAGGTTCGATATTATTGAACAAAATGCAAAACTGTATCATAATCTAAGAACACTAAATTCTGACAGTAAAATACTTATCTTTAGAACAATGAGAAAAATAACAATTGGTAAAAGAACACAGGCTTATTATAAATAATTCAAGAAATGTAGAAAAAGCATAACGAAAAGTAAAAAACTAAACAAATGCCAAATATAGCTAGAGACCTACCCCTAAAAAATAATCTAATCGTGAGCAGATAAAAATCATTCTAAAATTCTATATATACACATAGAAAAGGTTATAAAATATGTACATAATTCTATTACTATGCTATATATGCCACTTTTAATGATAATATTAAACTAATTTCCCTTGAGCTGAAAAAAAGAAAAAGACCACCATTAACAAAAAAGAAAAAAAAAAAAAAGGAAAAGGAAAAAAGATTAGGTAAACCTTAAGCAGCTGGTGTATTAATGTTTTAATTTTTGTTAATATGGATTCTATAGTTCCACTAGTCCCTTGCTTAACCTCTCTATTGTTTTCTTTTATTATATTATTACTTTGCTTTCTTATATTATTACTTTGTCAAGGTTTATATAACATTTTAATTCTATCTATAGTCATAATTCTCAGAGTTGCCAAGGATTAGTTCTGTATTTAAAGGGCTTAATTTAAATTCTTAGTTCTTTTACTAGGATTCTTCTTGAGTCATTTTGATTTCTCTCCTGGACAGCTTAATTTTATATTAAATTTTTTTTCGAGATGGTTCAGAGATGTTATATTTTCCAAGATTTTGTATATTTGTTAATGTCTATCTACTAACTTTAGATTTCAATGGCAACCTGGCTAAGTATATTTTTTGGTCACTTTTTTGTTCTTTAAGACTTGGTAGACAAAGAGTGGTCTACATGCCATGTATAAGCCTGAAGAAAAGTTTTATTTGGCATTCAGTGTTTAAAAATATTTAATCCAAACTGATAAACCTCTAATAAGATTGAACAAATGAAAAAGAGAGAAGACACAAGTTTATCAAAATCAAGAATGACATAAATGACAATCCTACAGATGCTAGAGATATTAAAGAGATAACGAGAATATTATAAACTTTATGCCAAAAAATTGAACAACTTTGATGAAATGATAAATTCCTTGAAAAACATAAACTACCAAGCTTGCTCAGGAAGAAAGAAAATCTGAACTGCTTCATATCTAATAAAGAATTTGAATGTGTTATTCAAACGCTTCATATAAATAAAACTTCTGGCCTAGATAAATGAATTGGTAAATTCTGTCAAACATTTCAACAGGAAATAATATCATTACTACAAAAACTCTTTCAGAAAACTGAAAATGAAGGAATACTTCCAAACTCAATGAGGTAAAATTACTCTAACACCAACCTGACAATGACATTACAAGAAAACTACAGAGCAACATCCTTTGTAAATGCGGATATAAAAATTCTGAACGAAATTTTAGCAAATCAAATCAAATAATATATGAAAAGGGTAACAGATCATGACCAAATGGGGTTTATCCCCGGAACATAGGGTTGGTTTAATGCTTGCAACTCAATCAATGTAATTCATCACATAAATCATCTAAAAAGAAAAACCATGTGATTGACTCAATAGCTGCAGAAAAGGCATTTGACAAAAACTTCTAGCTAATTAGAAGTAGAGGAAACTTCCTCAACATGCATGATATAAGGCATCTATGAAAAGCAAACAACTAACATACTTAGCAGCAAAGACTAAATGCATTCCCCTAAGGAACAAGACAAGGGGTATTTGTTCTGACCACTTCTATTCAACAGTGCAACAGAAGTTCTAGATTGGGCAATAAGGAAAGAAAAATAAACAAAAAGATCAGAATAGAAAGGAAGAATTAAAGCTGTCATTTTTTTCTAGGTAGAAAATCTGTTAGAAGCTATAGAAAAGCTCTTAGAATAAGTGAGGTAAACAGAGTGTCAGGAAACGATGTCAACATAAAAAATCAATTGCATTTCTATCTAACAAACTGTGATGAGCAATTTGAAATTAAAATTTAAAAAGACCACTTATAATAGCATCAAAAATATGAAATAATTAAAGATAAATTTGGCAAAGATGTGAGACTTATACATTGAAAACTACAAACATTGCTGAAAACTAAGATGACTTAAAGACTTAAATAAAAAGATATGCCATATTTCATGAGTGAAAAATTCAGTATTTTTAAAATATTAATTCTCCTGAAACTGATCTATAATAATCCCAATTAAAATCCCAGAAGTCTTTTTTACACAGATATTGATCAGCTAATTCTAAAATTCAGATGGAAATGCAAAGGATCTAGAACACCTACAACAACTTTAAAAAAGAACAAAGATGGAAGACTAATGTAACTAGAATTTAAGAATTACATGTAAGTCCAGAAATAAGTCCACACAATATGAACAACTAATTTTCAACAATAGTGCAAAGGCAATTCAGTGGAAAAAAGACTAATCTTTTCAATACATGTTGCTGAACAACTGGATATCCACATGTAAAAAAACGAACTTCAATTCATACTTCACACTGTATACAAAAATTATTTCCAAATGAATCATAGACCTAAACATAATAGCTAAAATTATAAAAGAAAATAGAGGAATAAATCTTTGTGACCTTGGGTTAGGCAAAGATTTCTTAGATATGACACCAAAAGAAAGATCCATAATAGAACAAACTTCATGAAAATCATATGCTCTTCAGAAGCCACTAGTAAAATGAAAAGATAACAACAGGTATTGATGAGAATGTGATAAAACTGTAACTCTCATACACTGTTAGTGGGTACATAAAATGGTACAAACTGCTTTGAAAAAAAAACAGTTGGCAGTTTCTCACAAAGTTAAATATGTATTTACCACATATATGATCTGGCCATTCTACTGGTAGGTAATTAATCAAAGGAAATTAAAACAAACATCCATACAAATACTTCCATATGAATGTTCACAGTAGCTTTATTTTTAATAGCTCAAAATTGGAAACAACCCAAATGGGGACACAACTCACTTGATATCGATAATCAAGTGAATGCATAAACAAATTGTGGTACATCCATATAACGAAATACGACTGCACAATAAAAAGAAATGAACCATCAATATAGGCAACGACAAGGATAAATTTCAGAATAATTATGCTTAGTAAAAGAGGCCAGACTAAAAAGAATATGCAATATACATGTTTCGATTTACATAAAATCCTAGAAAAACCATTTATATATATATAGAATGTGTGTGTATATATATATACGTATATATAAAATATTTCGTATATATATATAAAACAGACCAGTGGTAGCAAGGGAACAAAGAAGGGTAGGAGAAAGGGGTTACAGGGAAGCATGGGGGAACATTTAGGGGTGTGTATGCTTGCTATCTTGATGTAGTGATAGAGTTATGGAGGTATATATATCTCCATGTAGTGATAGTCATGGAGGTATATATATCTCCAAACGTCAATTTTTAAACTTTAAATATCGTAGCTTATTATATGTCAATTATACCTTAATAAAGCTGTTTAAAAATGTAGAATCTGTCAGTACTAGGCCCATATTCCCCCAAGGGCAATAACAGTCTGCACGGCAGTTTTTGCTCTCCTCCCCACCAATACTTTTATTATAGCTTGTTCTTAATATCTACGGTAGATATTTCATTCTGTTCCAGTGATGATTTTCTCCCAAACTGGTTTCTTTAACTATCTTTTGAATTTGTAGTTACTCTGACTAGATTTTCTGTTTGCTGTGGTATAGTTTGGGCAAATTCCCGTTTTTTCTCATCTTACCTGAGACCTGTTTGAATTATAGTTGAAGGCTGGTTGCTACATTCTATTCATTTCTTTGTTGCCTAAGTGAAATGGTATATATATGCATATTTATGTGTATGTAGTACTTTCAAGGACAGAAGGAAGAAAAAGTTCTGCAAGAGATAAGTACAGTCTTCGTGTAATAACTCTGGGGGTCGTTTAGTTAGTAATTAAATTTATTAAGGGACTACCATTATGGTCTGTACTTTTCTCTCATTGGAGATTTCTTTCGTCTCTACTGAGATGTAGTGCCAATAGAATGCTTTTTAATTTTTCCTTGACTTTCACCATTGAGCTAATTAATACTTACTCTATTTACCTTTAAGTGTGCAAGTATCACCACCACCTTACTTTTCCCAATATGGCTTTTAGGAAGGTGATGAAGAAGTTAAACATGGTATTAAGCCACTTAAGAACCTGCTGTGCCTTCTTTATGGTTAAAATGTTCCTAATTCTGTTTTGAGTTGCTACTGAAATTCTGAGCTACTTTTACTACTTCTTTTTTGAGGGGAAAGGCATGGGATATTCTGTGCTAAGCTTTACACTGTTATTTTTTCTGGTTAAGAGTTATTCCTCAAAGACTGTTGCCCTTGGGAAAAAAATAAAAGCTATCAAAAATAAATAATAAGACAATTTTAGGAAAAGGAACCTGGGGTTATTGTTCAATGATTAAATGTGATTTTTGTATAACAGCTGTTTTGAACTCTTTACAATAAAGGGTTTGGCAACTCATATATAAAAAAGCAAAGTAACTTATACTCATACAGAAAATATCTTGGTTTTTACAAATAAAATAAAGGGGCCTTAGAACAAAGAAATTTTCTTGTAAATATTTAACACAAACACAGTGAAAATTATAGCATTTCTAGAATGTAAGTAATTACATATGATTGATTTACTTTAGAAAATAAGGATCTGGAATAAAGTCAATAGAGCAGTTTTTTCAAGTATGGTTATATCACAAGAACCTATAGAACTTTTTGCTGACATAGACAAAGGGGCCACACTCCACAGAGATTTTGACTCAGTATATATGCATAACAAAAACTGTATTGTTCAGTAAATTAGACCTTTATTTTAAAGGGAGGAAATATCCAGCAATACAGCATTAATGTATAAGCAATACTTACCAGTAACGAAATTTTGAACCTAATGTAAAATAATGTGCAAAAAAATTCTTTTGAG
Organism: Pteropus medius; assembly: GCF_902729225.1. Lineage (NCBI taxonomy): Eukaryota > Metazoa > Chordata > Mammalia > Chiroptera > Pteropodidae > Pteropus > Pteropus medius. The sequence continues at coordinate 731,832 of NW_024344434.1, forward strand.
GTGGAAGCGGTCTGTCCAAACGGAAGAATGTGTGATGTTCTACACATGCTTTCCACAAATTTTTGCATGCTCTGTAGTTCACCATATTAAATCCCAATAATGTTTCTCTAGATTCATGCTGTAATAAATAACAAAAAGCAGATAATACCAGGAAAATATCAGGATCCAATGCTCCATTTTATTTACTTTTGAAAGAAAAATATTCAGCCTTACAAACACTAATCACTCCAGTTTTTTTCTTTCTGCTTATCTGATTTAAAAAAGCAGCAAAAAATTTGGAAAGGTTTGAAAAATGTGGGACCTCATTTGGTAATATTACAACTTTTAGAAATTTTTACTTTAGAAAACAGTGAGAAGTAAATTTAAAAACTGATATATCTTTTTTTCCAAAACTTATTAGCTGTAATTCTGTTTCAAAATATAATCCTGGCCCATAAGTTAAACTTTGAGATATATCATCATACCCTTCAATAATATTTCTAAGTTTTTAAATCTGTCTAGATGTTAAATAAGTAGATGAGAATATTCAGCACTTCTAAACACTATTATGAAGTCAAATTTTAAAATAAGTAGCAATAGAATAGAAGAATTTCTTTAATTTTTCTCTGTAAGTTTGGCAGAAATTTCTATTTAAATAGTTTCATTGAAGTAAGCGATATATAGTAAGGCTCATTTGTTATAAGTGTATAGCTCTGATTTTCTCACAATGAATGCAACCATTTAACCTCTAACCAGATCACGAAATATAATTATCAGCACCTCTGAAGTATCCTTAGTCTTCACTTTCTACCAAGATTACCTTAGCAAAGGTAATCAACCACAGATTAGTTATGCTTGTTTTTGAACTTTTAGACGTGAAATCATACATATGTGTCCTTAGGCCTGACTTCTGTACAATATTATGTTTTTATACTCATCCATATAGTTGTGAAACAGAAATTCACTTATTTTTATTCTATAATTATAAACATACCACAGTTTATTTATGCATTTATTGTTGGTAGACATTTGATGTTTTCAGTTTGGATATGTAAAAATATTGCTGCCATGTATATTCTTGTATGTTGTCTGATGCACATATGTGCGTATTTCTGTTGTTGGATAAGATAGCACCTTTAGTAGATAATGCCCAACAGTTTTCCAAAATGGTTACATCTATATATATAATCATTCTCATCAGCAGTATGTACTCCACACACTGACTTGTCCATCTTTCCACTACTCTAGTGGATTTGGTGAAGTATCACGTTTTGTTGATAATCTGTACTTCCCTGATGATTAATGAGGTTCAACACCTTTTCACCTTACTGGCCATGTGGACATCCTCATTTCTGAAGTGTCTGTTCAAGTCACTAGCATACTTTTGGACTGGGTTGGATGTACAACCAAAGATGTGGGGTGTGTGTATTATACACATTCTGTGCTATTTCACTCTCCTAATGATATCTTTTGATGAATATAGTTCTTAATTTTAACACAGTCCAAGTCATTTATCCTTTCTTTTAAGATTAGTTTTCCTTCTATGTGCTGTTAAAGAAATCTTTGCCCATCAAAAGGTCATAAAGTATTTCTGTGACTAAAATACAGTTAAATGCTCAGGTATAGGTAAATATTAAATCACTATGTTAGAAGATAACATGCTTAAAATATCACTTCTTGATCACCAGAGAATGTTTTTCTATTTTTTTAAAATTATTTTTATTTTTTAAATTAATTTATTTTCTTTATTAAAGATGACATTGCTTAACGAAATGCAGTAAGTTTCAGCTGTACACTTTAACAGTAAGGCATATATATATATATTTGCACTGTGTGTTCACCTCCTATAGTTAAATTTCTATCACCACATATATGATCCCCTTTACCCTGTATACCTCCCTTCTCCTCCTAGTAACCACTAGTCTACTGGCCATGTCTATGAGTAACTGTTTGTCCTGTTCATTTGTTGCTTTTAGGCTTACATCTGACATACAAGTGATATTATGTGATTTTCAACATAATATCTTTTTCTGACTTATTTCGCTTAGAATGATTATCTCCAGGTTGATCCATGTTGTCACAAAAGGCAGTATTTCATCTCTTCCTATGGCTAAGTGATATTCCATTGTACATATGTACCACAGCTTCTTTAGCCAATCCTCTATCGTAAGACACTTCGGTTGCTTCCACGTCCTGGCCACCGTGAATAATGCTGCTATGAACATCGGTGTGCAACTATCTTTTTGGATATGGGTTTTCAAGTCTTGGGGGTAAATACCCCGCAGAGGAATTGCTGGATCATATGGTAGATCAAATCTTAGTTTTCTGAGGAACCTCCATACTGTTTTCCATAGTGGCTGTACCAATTTGCAGTCCCACCAGCAGTGGATGAGGGTTCCTTTTTCTCTGCATCATCTCCGACATTTGTTATTATTTATCCTGTTGATTACAGCCATTCTAACAGGTGTGAGATGGTATCTCATTGTGGTTTTAATTTGCATTTCCCTAATAACTAGTGATGTTGAGCATCCTTTCATATGTTTGCTGGCCACTTGTAGGTCTTCTTGGGAGAAGGGTCTGTTCAGTTCTTCTGCCCATTTTTTGATTGTATCGTTTGCTTTTTTGTTGTTACTGAGTTGTATGAGTTCTTTGTATATTTTGGATATTAGGTCCTTATCGAAGGCATTACTTCCAAATATATTCTCCATTCAGATGGTTGTCTCTTTACCCTGTTGACGGTTATTTTTTGCTGTGCAGAAGCTTTTTAGTTTGATGTAGTGCCATTCATTTATTTTAGCTTTTACTTCCCTTGCCTTTGAGGTCAAATTCATAAAATCCTCTTTACATCCAAGGTCCCTGAGTTTAGTTCCTATGTTTTCTTCTACGCATTTTATTGTTTCAGGTCTTATATTCAGGTCCTTAATCCATTTTGAGTTAATTTTGGTGTGTGGTGACAGACAAAAGTCTGATTTCATTCTTTTGCCAGTGGCTTTCCAGTTTTCCCAGCACCGTTTATTAAAGAGGCGTTCCTTTCTCCACTGTATGTTTTTGGCTCTTTTGTTGAAAATTATTTGCCCATGTAAATATAGGTTTACTTCTGGACTCTCGATTCTGTTCCACTGGTCCGTGTGTCTGTTTTTCTACCAATACCATGAAGTTCTGATTACTGTCGCTTTGTAGTATAATTTGAAGTCACGCAGAGTGATACCTCCAGCCTCATACTTTTTTCTCAGGATAATTTTGGCAATTTGGGATCTTTTGTGCTTCCATACAAACCTGATGACTTTTTGTTCTATTTCTTTAAAAAATGCCAGTGGGATTTTGATGGGGATTGCATTAAATCTGTATAATGCTTTAGGTAATATGGTCATTTTAACTATGTTGATTCTTCCAATCCAAGAACACGGGCTATCTTTCCATTTCTTTGATTTCTTTTAATAGGGCCTTGTAGTTTTCATTATATAGGTCCTTCACATGTTTTGTTAAATTTATTCTTAGGTATTTTATTCTTTTTGTTACAACTGCAAAAGGAATTATTTTTTCCACTTCTTTTTCTGACACTTATTAGAGTATAGGAATGCTATAGATTTTTGAACATTGATTTTGTATCCAGAGACTTTACTGTATTTGCTTATTGTTTCTAGTAGTGTTCTTATGGAGTCTTTAGGGTTTTCTATGTAGAGAATCATGTCATCCGCAAATAGTGACAGTTTGACTTCTCTGTTCCCTATTTGGAGGCCTTTTATATCTTTCTCTTGCCTAACTACACTCTCTAGAACGTCCAATGTTATATTGAATAATAGTGGTGAAAGTGGACATCCTCGCCTTGTTCCTGATCTGAGAGAAGGTTTTTAATTTTTCACCATTAAGTATAACGTGGGCTGAGAGTTTGTCATAGATGGTCTTTTTTATATGAAGGCACTTTCCTTCTATACCAATTTTGTGAAGTGTTTTGATCATAAATGGATGCTGTATCTCATTGAAGGCTTTTTCTGCACCTATTGATATGATCATATGATTCTTATTTTTTAATTTGTTTATGTGGTGTAGCACATTAATCGATTTGCATATGTTGAACCATCCTTGTGCCCCTGGGATGAAGCCCACGTGATCGTAGTGTATACTCTTTTTAATATGTTGCTGTATTCAGTTTGCTAGTATCTTATTTAGGATTCTTTTGTGTTATCTTTACCAGGTTTTGATATCAGGGTAATACTGGCCTCAAAAAATGAGTTAGGAAGTATTGCTTCCTCTTCTACTTTTTCAAAGAGTTTGAGAAGAAGAAGTATTAAATCTTTGAATGTTTGGTAGAATTGACTGGTGAAGATGCTCGTTACTGGACTTTTACTTTCTGGTAGGTTTCTGATGATTGTTTCAGTCTCCATACTGCTGATCGGTCTATTTAGATTTTCCTGATCTTCTTCATTCAGTCTAGGAAGGTTGTATCTTCCTAAGTACTGGTCCATTTCTTCTAGGTTATTAAATTTGGTGTTACATACTTTTTCATAGTATTCTTGTATGATCCTTTGTATTTCTGCTGTATCTGTTTTAATTTCCCCTCTTTCACTCCTGATTTTGTTTGTGTTCTTTCTCTTTCTTCTTTAGTGAGTCTAGCTAGGGGTTTGTCAATTTTATTAAACTTCTCAAAGAACCAGCTCTTTGTTGCATTAGTTTTTCTACTGCTTGTTTTCAATTTCATTTATTTCTGCTCTAATTTTGATTATTTCTTTACTTCTGCTGACTTGAGGTTTCATTTGTTCTTCCTTTTCTAGTTTTTTAAGATGAAGTTAGGTTGTTTACTTGAGCTCATTCTTGTTTTTGCAGATAGACCTGTAATGATATAACCTTTCCTCTTATGACCACTTTTGCCATGTTTCAAAAATTTTGATATGTTGTACTAATGTTATCATTTGTTTCTAAGTATCCTTGATCTCTCTATACTTCTTCTCTGATTCAGTTACTCTTCAGTAGCATGTTGTTTAATCTCCCTGTATTTGTGGATCTTCCTGCTTTCTTTTTGCAGTTGATCTCCAGCTACAACTCTCTTACATTTGTTGAGGCTATCTCTGCGTCCCAGTATGTGGTCAATCCTTGAGAATATTCCATGTGCACTAGAGAAGAATGTCTAAGCAGCTGTTTGGGGATGGAAGGCTCTGTAAATGGCATTTATGTCCAGTTGGTCTAATGTGTCATTTAAGGATGTTATTTCCTTATTGATTTTCTGTTTGGATGATCTGTCCATATCCAACAGTGGGGTATTTAGGTCCCCTACTATGACAGTGTTTGATCTGTTTCTCCCTTTAGTTATGTTAGTAACTGCTTTATATATTTTGGGGTTCCCTGATTGGGAGCATAGATATTCCTAAGTGTTATGTCTCCTTGGTGTATGATTCCCTTTATCATTATGAAGTATCCCTCAGTATGTTTCTTTACGTTTTGTATTTTGAAGCCCATTTCGTCTGATATTAGTACTGCTACTCCCACTTTTCTCTGAATGCCATTTGCTTGAAATATCATTTTCCACCCTTTCACTTGGAGTCTATATTTTTCTTTGGAACTGAGATGTGTCTCCTGGAGGGAGCTATATGTTAGGGTTCTGTTTTTTGACCCAATCTGCAATTCTGTGCCTTTTTATTAGTGAGTTTAGTCCATTTACATTTAGGGTGATTATTGAAATATGAAGTTTTCCTATAGCTATTTTAGCTTTTGCTTTCTGGTAGCTTGGTGTTCTCATTACTTCCTTGTCCATGTGTTTGATTTTATTTTGGTTGCGTTTTATGGGTTTCCCCTCTGGTCCTTCTTGTTTTATGTTATATACTTCAGTTCTAAATCTTTGGCGTGTGGTTACCATTACGAACATATAGAGGATTCTTTTACACACACACACACACACACACACACACACATATATGTGTGTGTGTGTGTGTGTGTGTGTGTGTGTGTGTGTGTGTGTGTGTATATATATATATATATATATATATATATATATATATATATATATGTATATTAGTCCATTTTCTCCTGCATGTGCCTTATCTCCATTCCCCTTTGTGAATTTGGATTTTTGCATCCTCCTCTTTTTTGTTACTGTTGTCTCAATTTGTCCCTATGTATGCTGAATGTTCATTACTATCTTGCAATAGCAAATCTCTTATTGTTTAAGCTTATAATGCCCTGTTCTTAATAAGGTTTGCGCCCCTTTGCTTCTATCTGCCTGCTAGTCCCCTTATTCATAGTTATGCATTTTTTTGTCATTTTGTTTTAGGTGAGCTGACCCTTTTCAGTATTTCCTGTAATGCAGGCCTTGTATTGGACAATTCCTCAATTTTTGTATGTCTGGAAAGGACTTTATTTCTCCTTCATATCTAAAGGAGAGTTTTGCTGGATACACTATTCTCAGCTGGTAGTTTCTTTTATTTAATAGTTTGATTCCACTCCTTTTTCGCTTGTAAGGTTTGTGCTGAGAAGTCCGATGATAGTAATGGGTTTTCCTTTACAGGTTACTGTTCTTTTCCCTGGCTGCCCAGAGAATACTTTGTCATTGATTTTTAATTATTTTAATACAGTGTGTCTTGGAGAAGGCCTCTTTGGGTTGAGATAATTGGGTGTTCTGCTGACTTCTTGAATTCCTTAGATTTGGGAAATTCTTGTCAACTATTTGTCTGAAAATGCTTTCTGATCCCTGCTCCTTTTCCTCCCCTTCAAGAATACCCATTATTCTTATGTTCCTTCTCATGATGGTATCAGCTAGTTCTTGTATTTCTCTTTCATTATTTTTCATTCTTTGGTCTCTCTCTTCTTCCTTCTGATTTATTTCTAGATTTCTGTCTTTGATATCACTGATCACTTCTTCCAGTTGCTTGACTGTTTCCAAGCTTGCCATTTCATTCTTCATCTCTTGCAGTGTGTACTTCATCTCCAGAAGTTCTATTTGGTTCTTTTTGAGGGTTCCAATCTCCTTGCTAAAAAACTCATTCTGCTGATTTAGTTGTTTTTTCAATCCCTGGAACTGTTGATATGAATTATTTTGGATGTGAGTTTTTTTTCAGAAGTATCATCCTTAATTCTCTGTCATTTAAGTTGCATATCTCCATGTCTTTAAGCTAATTTTCTTGTCACCTTGGTTGTTTATGGTGTTTAATGGAGTATTTCTCCACCTGGGCATTAATGGAAGTGTATTCTGTTTTTTTTATTTTCCCCAGAAAGTAGATTTATTATATAAAGGTCTCTCTTTAGCCTATTGCAAAGAAGTGTTTTTCTTTTGGTTTCTAAGCCTCTTGGATCCCTGCTTTATATGAAGTCTTAACAATAACTTTCTTTTTCTCAAAAATATTCAATCACGCTCATTACCCTCATTTTTAGTCCCTGTCTATGTTAACAACAGTTTTGGTAGCATTTGCTCACACTTCCCGGGGCTCTGTGGTGTTCGGTCTTGGAGATTATGGGGATGGGGCCCTATGGGTTGGGGGATGGGGACTGTGGCTCAGCTGTCCATTTTGCAACCACAGCTGGTAATAATCAACTGTTGCTTCTCTGCCATCCCCACTTCTGTGCTTTCTGCCCTGCTCCCTGGGCACTGCCATTGCATGGAGCCCAGAGTACCTTCTCCTCTCCCTTTCTTTCTGCAGGGAGCTCCAGCTACGGGAGACAGCTTCTTTGTTTCTCCCAGTCTACTGCCCCAACTCCTGGGGTTCTGACCTGTGGTAGTTCTTATGTGCAGATACCATGCTCTGACGTGCTGGTGTGCAGTTTGGATTTTTTTGTGCAGTGTTAGATGCTCAGCTCATTTTATTGTTGTTTCAAGGGGAGAGATCTGGGGACATCTCTCACTCCGTCATGTTTCTGATGTCCCAGAGAATTAATTATGCTTAACACTAGAAGCAAAATCTAAGATGCATATGTGTTCACCCTTTTTTGAAATTTTGCATACTTCGAAAAGTCTATCTTTTGACATTCTACCAATTGTATTTGTAATGTAACAAAATTTTCCCCACATGTTTTGTAAACAATAGATATATACAATGTGGTGTTGAAAGATGAGTAGATTCTATAGGTTTGACATGTAAAAATAAAAGGATTTTCAGAGAAAAAAACATTAAGGCAAAATTCTGCAGAGTATGCCTATATATAGTCTTTAATCAACTGTTAGTTAACTTTTGTTGCTGCTATTACCTGAGGCTAAACACATTTTTCAGACATTATGATACAAATATAATGATACATTACCTCAGACAATGGTTGTGAGGATTAAATGATATGAAAATGATTGGCATATTACCAAGCACATAGTAAGACCTCAATAAATGTTAGACATTAACTATTTACTATTATTATTATTACTAATACAATAGTACTACAATGGGAAACAATTAGAAAAGTTGACTTCTGTACTGTCTTCTACCAATATTTAAAGTAAAATACCTGTTCTCTAGTTTCCAGATAAAATTTATATTTTATTCCTCTAAACATTTATTGAAAAATGTACAAAAATGTTTGTTAGTAGCTTTAATCATAATAGCTACAATCTAAAAAAGTTAAAAGTGTCCAATATTATAAAAATGAATAACTCAATTTATGGTTATTCATTTATTAAGTAGAATAACATACAGTAGTGGAATAAACTATTGCTTTGTGCTACAACAGGGATGAGTCTCACAATGTAAATGGAAAAAAAAAGCAGACCAAAAAAAAACCCATTCTATATGAGTTCTATTTTTAAAGTTCAAAAATAAACAAACTAATCCATGGTGATACAAATAAGAATAATGTTTACCTTTTGGGAAGATTAATGACTGTAAGTGGGCATCAGCTCCATTAGCAATAATAACATCTTCTTGGGTGGTAGTAATATTCTACATATTAACATTATATTTCATATGCTTACCAAGCACTCTACTTAAAATCTATATATTTTTCTATTTCAATAAAAACTGTTGAAAAAAATTTCCATATTTTGTGAGCATAAATGAATGATTAATCATAGTAACTTAGCAGATCAATATCCTGTGATAAAATGCAGGTGATTCAAGTACATTTTTTAGATTTCTGAATATATTTTACACACATACAACCATCTTGAAAATCTTCATTAATTTGTAATTTCTAAAAAATAATGTAAGTCAGAATAAGATTAGTTTACTCTGATAAAATAGAAAAAATTACAAGATGAAATTCTTTCTGACACTGTACTTTCCATGATAACTCAATATGCTGTATTTAATACATAAAAAGGGCATGACCATTCTAAAGAAGAGAGGAAATTTACTATGTGTTCATGAATAAGAAACAAAACTAAACACTCAAGTTCCCCAAAATGAAATGAGCTTATAAATGAAGTGTTACAGATTTAGTAGAAAAAAGAAAAAGGACATATAAAGTTCTCAGTTACTGTCCTCATAAACGAACTCTGGGGACTGATAATGAACACATGATTGAGATCAGTTTCTAAGTTCAGGAGATAGTAGAATGGATATCTAGAAGAATTTTAAATCATTACCATAAAAACACTGGGGAAATAAATACACTGCCATAAAATGTGAATTTATCAACTTGGTAGGCAATTATCAATGATATTTTTTATATAAGAATGACCTAATATTTTAAAAAGAAAAGAAACTGAATTAGGTCAAAATAAAAAACAAAAAACAAAATACTACTCCAACCAAATGCCTAATTTTCCAACATTAGGAGCAAGAGTGTAGTGTGTGTGCGGGGTAGAGGAGGGGTAGCACTCATTCCGGGTGACAGAAACTCTAACAGCAGTCTGAGCCCCACAGTGTTTATGGGATATTTTAGCATCAGTAAATTTCTTCAAGATAATGTTTAAGTACCAGCTGAATATTGTTTCCTTATCAAGCCTTACAGGGTGTCATTATCCATTTGGAAATTCTCAACCTCCTGGTTAAGCTCCCATGGAAGTTTGTTTTGCTTTCACCTCTATGCAGTGAGAATTTCTTGTTCCCTCTACCACTGTTTTCCTCTGTGGTTCCCTCACTAGACTTTAAGCTCCTAAGTGGAGGAATCAGACCTTATCTAGCTTCTTCTCTTTACACTACCTGGCAGAGTCTACTGAAGTGATAAAGAGAAAAATGCATAAAATGAATGTAGTTATCAACAGTATTAAGAACAGCTTCACTCGTACTAAAAGTTCAGAAATGTCATCATTTCTTAAGACTTTATTTATGTTAATAATTATTAAATCGATACTCACCAATTCTTTTCTAAGTTGAATAAAAAACTGTTTGCACTTAAATGAAATTTTTACAATCTTCAACCTGGATAAAAAGAGATGGGAGTATTTAAAATATTGGAAAGATATAAATATTAGCAAATTAAGAGAATAATTTAAAAATAATCTTTTAACTATATTCAGTAACATCTAAACATTTAATCATATATACATATATGCATTATATAAAGAATCTAAACTTTTTGGTGCTTCATGGAAAAATAATTAGAATCTATGTGCTCAACTGAGAAAAGTTTTAACAGAATATTACAATACCCAATATTATATCTAAAGATATATACAAAAACATCACAAATTAAAATTTCAAGAAATACCAATAACATTATTATTTACTCTTTAAAACTACAAGTAGCTTTCTGGTTCTGAATGTAAGAAGCTTAGAAATAAATCACCAACTTAACCAAACAACAAAAACAGCTTAACAGAATAAAAAATCAACAACTCTTCTTAGATCCATTAAGTGAGAGGAGAGCACAGGGCAAACTACTGCCCCATAATTTAAGAGACTAACAGGGCATCGTAACTTACCAAAGCAGAGACAAATGAGCAGAAATTGCCAGAAGAACCAGTATGGGTGTAGGAAAACCTGAACTGTAATTTACAAACTGTTGGAGGCTCAGCATGGGCAGCTCCAAGAGTTAAAAACTCCAGGGGAACCCAGTTAGTGGGGTACCTACAACATTGTGAGTTTTACCTCCAGGAGCTCAAACAGATTCCCACAGTAAATATCAGAAAAAAATACCCTCAGTTTTCTGACAAGGGAAGGGAAAAAGGACCATTTTGAAATAAGCCAGAGCACTTGATTCTTCTTAACAAGATCTGCAATCCTGGGAAACTAGTTAACCAGAGCCTAAGTTGCCGGGGTATTATCAGATTCTAATCGACCTGTAGAAGGGAAATACCCAACTGCAGCCCACTCTAGCCATCTTGTCTCGCCTAAGGGAAGAGAAAAAAACTGACAAACACTTGTGAAGTGGACAGTCCAGAGGCCTAAATTTATCAAAACACTGAAAGTTAATCATAGGACTAAAGAATGCTTCTCCTACCCTCATTACTAAGGGCATATTTACAACAGTCTGCCTATCAAAAAAAAGTTTATGATGCATACCAAAATGAAAAACACTGTGAAGAGACAGAGCAAGCATCAGAACCAGACACGGAAGGGATATTGGAATTATCAGACAGGGAATTTAAAACAGCTATGATTAATATGCTAAGGGATATAATGGGTAAGGTAGAAAGCACATTAGAACAGATGGGCAATGAAAGCACAGAGATGGAAATCCTAAGAATGAACCAAAAGAAACACTACAGGTAAAAACCACTTTACCAGAAATGAAGAACACCTTTCATGAGTTTATTAGTAGACTGGACACAGTTGAGGAAAGAATCTCTGTGATCGAGGATTTATCAACAGAATCCTCAAAAACCAAAAAGCAGAGAGAAAAAGACTTAGGAAGCTCAGAGAACACAAGCGGGAAAAATGCCTAAAAAACTACACCCAATCATATCATTTTAAAATCACAGAAAATCGAAGATAAAAAATCTTAAAAGAAGCCAGAGGGATAAAATACCTTACCTATATTATCTATAGAGGAACAAAGATGAAACTTTTATCCAACTTCTCAGAAACCATGAAGCAAGAAGAGAATGGAGTGAAGTATTTAAAGTGATGAGAGAAAAAAACCACCAACCAAGAATTTTGTATTCTGTGAAATCATCCTTCAAAAACGCAAGCGAAATAAACACTTTCTTAGACAAACAAAAGAAATTTGTTGCCAGTAGGCCTGCTTGCAAGATGTGTTAAAGGAAAATAATAAAGGTCAGAAACTTGGATCTATATAAAGAAAGGAAAAGCACTGAAGAAGGAACGAAACGAAAATAAAAACTTTACTTTTCTTATTCTTAATTGATCTAACATTTAAGTTTATTCAAAATAATAAAAGCAACAATGTTTGTTTATGTATATGTCATATATAATGATATATTTATGTATGCTTATACAGATAGTTCCTGACTTAATGATGATTGACTTAAGATTTTTTGACTTTACGATGGTATGAGAGTGATACCCATTCAGTAGAAACCATAATGTAAATTTTAATTTTTGATCTTTCTCAAGCTACTGATATGCAGTGTGATACTCTCATAATGCTGGCTAGGCAGGGGCAGTGAGATAATTCTGCCCAACTGTAGGCTAATATAAGTGTTCTGAATATGTTTAAGGTAGGATGGGCTAAGCTATGATGTTAGGTAAGTTAGGTGTATTAAATGCATTTTTGACTTATATTTTCAACTTACAATGGGTTAATCAGGATGTAACCTCATTGTAAGATGAGGAGCTTCTGTATGTAAGTGAAAGAATGACAGCAATGATACAAGGGACAGGAAGAAGAAATTAGTATTATTTTGTTATTCTAGTATTCACAATACCTGTGATGTGGTATATGGTTATTTAAAAGTGGACTTGGATTAATTGTAGATATATATTGCAAAACTAGAGCAACTACTAAAAAAAGCAAAAAAAGAAGTATAACTGATATGCTTAAGAGAAAAAAACAGAATCATATAAAATACTCAATTAAAACCACATGTGGCAGAGGAGTGAAACACAAAAATACAAACAAAAAGAGGGCAACAAATAGAAAACAATAATGTATATGGCAGATACTACACAAATGTATCAATATTCTCTTAAATGAAGAAAAATATACTATGCTAACACTAATCAAAAAAAAGCAGGAGTACCTGAGGATATAATGTACAGCGCGTTGATTATAGTTAATAATACTGTATTGTATATATGAAAATTGCTAAGAGATCTTAAATATTCTCGTTATAAGCAAAAAAATTGTAACTGTGTGTAGTGATGGATGTTAACTAGACATTGTGTGATCATTTCGCAATACATACAAATATATTATTTTGTGGTAAAAAAAGAAAAAAGAAAGAAAGCAAGAGTAGCTCTTATAATTTCAGAAAAAATGGGCTGTAAAGGAAAAGTTATCAGGGATAAAGAAGGGCATTACATAATGAAAGGGTCAATTCTCAAAGACATTAAAAATTCTTACTGTGTACGTGGCCTTAAAACAGAGCATCAAACTACAGAAAGCTACTAAAACTACAAAACTGACAGAACTGCCAAGAGATACCGATGAATTCACTATCACACTTGAAGACTTCAACACCCTAGATCAGAAATGTACACATTCGGCACACAGAAAATCACTAAGGACACAGTTGAGCTCAACAACACCATCAATCAAATGAATTGGAATGGAAATCTATACAAGAGAATACATTTTTCTCAAGTCATATGGAATATTCACCAAGACAGAACACATTCTTAGCCATAAAACACACCTTAAATTGACAAGAATTTACATAATGTCTGCTTTCGGAGCACAATGGAAAAATCTAGAAAATAACAGAAGGACTACTGGAAAATCCCAAAATAGGTGGATATTAAGCAATACACCTAAAAATAAAACGGGAGTCAGAAAAGAAATTTCAAGAGAAATAAAAAATTTGAATTAAATGAAAAAGAAAATACAAGCTAGCAAAATTGACAGCAGAAAAGGCAGTGCTTAGAGGAAAATTTGTAAGAATGAATGCATATGTGAATAAAAAAACCACTAAAAATTGATAATCTGAGTTTCTACATGGAAGTAGAACAGAAATTAGTGGAACTGAAAACAGGAGATCAATAAAGAATATCAATGAAGCCAAGAGGTGATTCTTTAAAAAGATCAATAAAATTGATAAGCCTCTAGTCAGACTAAGAAAAAAAGAGTACACAATTACTAATATTAGAAATCAAAGAGTGAACATTACTACAAATCCCACTGATATTAAAAACATAACCAAAGAATATTATGAACAAGTCTATGCCCACAAATTTGATAATCTCAATGAAACAGATCAATTCTTTGAAAGACACAATTTGCCAAAACACACAGGAAAAAATACATTATCTAAATAGGCTTATACAGTAGCCCCCTTCTGCACAATATTATAATGATGGACATATGTCATATATTTGTCCAAAGCCATAGAATGTATAACAGCAAGAGTGAACCCGAGTGTAAACTATGGATTCTGGGTGATTATGATTTGTCAATGAATGCTTCATCCTTCGTAAAATATGAGTGAGTGTTGTTAACGGGAAAGTTATACATGTGTGGAGTAGGGGATGTATGGAAATCTCTGTACCTTCCTCTCAATTTTGTTGTGAATCAAAATTGCCCTAAGAAAATAAAATCTTAAAAAACTAAACAAATAAACAAACAAAAACTATAAGCAACACTTGGAGAAAAATGTAAGATTTCAAGAGTTTATGCAATGATCCTAAAAATATTTTTAATATTAAAAGCATAATGATTTTAAAATTCTACCTTTCTATATTGCCTTTCTTCTTACATGAAACTCATATAATGCTATAAAAAGGGACTTTTATGGCTTTATTAGTGTAATCAATATCAGCAAAAAAAATTTGCCTCCATATTTTAACCTTATAGTAAGAAATACTCAGATCCTTTTTAATCTTCAGACCTGAGTCTTGAGGCCAAGAGGTTCAATCTTACTTAACAAAACTTGCTTTAGGATCCTAGCCCAATAACCTAAATATTTTCATAGCAATTCTAAGTTTGAATATTTATGACTTATGGTACTACTTATTCAAGAAGCTCTCAGCAGAAGAAGAAACAAAGATTTAAAAGTAGTGATGAAAGCCTATGTGAGCTAAGGGATTCCAGCAAAAAGATAAATATTAAACTAATCAAGGTTCCAGAAGGAGAGAGGGAGAAGTAGAGTTTATTTAAAGAAATAATGAGGCAGAACATCCCAAACCTGGGGAAAGTAGATTAGTGGTTGCCTAGAGCTGGAGGGAGGGGTTGGGGAGGCAGAGGAGGTGACGAGGAATGACTGCTAATGGTTACTAGGTATCTTTTTGGGGTAATAAAAATGCTTCAGAATTAGATCATGATGGTGCTGTACTCCATAAATAAACTAAAAGCTATTATTCTATACTGTAATAAGTGAATGCATGGTATAATATATACATCAATAAATCTGTATAAAGTATAGTTTAATAATCTGTGTCTGTTAGTATAACTGATATCTTTGCATTTATCTATCACATAATATTTTTTACTTTTATTTGTCCAAAGTTTCTGTGTTTCTACTGGAATGGTAATTATATAATCATTTTTTTATTGCTTTAGCGGTCACCTTTATCATTATTGTATTTATTTCCTCTCCTTTTGAAACCATTTTAAGTATAATTTGACATTCAATGAACTGTGTATACTTAAAGTGTACAATCTGAAAAACAGTCATAGCAAAGGGAATGTAGTCAATAATATTTTAATAATATTTTAATAAAAAAACGTATAGCAAAGGGAATGTAGTCAATAATATTTTAATAATTATGTATAATGTCAGATGGGTACTAGATTTACTGGGGTGATCACTTTGTGAGTCATAAAATGTCTAATCACTATGTTGTACAGCTGAAACTAATAGACTGTATGCCAATTGTAATTGAAAAGCAAAAAATTACTTAAAAAGTACAATTTGATAAATTTGGCATTTTTATGTATATACTGTTCAATCGTCATTACCAAGAGAGGGACTATATCTATCATATCCAAAAGATTTCTTCTGCCACTCTGTACATATTAATATAGGCGCGCTAGACTTCTTATGGTTACTATTTCCAAGTATTTACATGGTATATCTTTTTCATTCCTTTACTTTCAGCCGATCTACATATGTACTCATATATGCAAATAAAAAGTTTTTCTTTCCAATCTGTTTGCCTTTTATTTCTTTTTCTACAGTGAAAGTAAGCATACTTGTTCCTGATCTACATAAAAAAACACTGACGATCTTACCATTAGCAGATTTTCCACAGATGTCTTAATCAGAATGGGGAGGGTATCTTTTATATACAGTTAGAATTTTTTTCATCATGAATGGATGTATAATTTTATCAAATTCTTTGACTAAATCTACTAAAATGATCATGTGGGTTTTTTTCATAATAATAATGTCAGAGTGATTTTCAGATGTTAAAGCAACCTTATATTCCTGGAATAACACCTATTTGGTCACAATAAATTATTACTTTTATACATTGTTCGATTAAATTTGGTAGTTTTTTTTTAAGGAATTATGTATCTATGATCATAAGTAACTAGTTTTCTCGTGAGGTCTTTGATGTCAGAATTAAAGTAATAATTAATTGGAATATATTCCTCCTTTATTTTCTAAAAGACCTCATGTAAAATTGGAACTACTTTTACCTTAAATTGTGATTTAATTCACAAGGGAAGCAATTTGTGCCAGAGTTTCATAGATCAAAAGTTTTTAATTATAAATTAATTTCTTTAATTGATATAGGAGTATTCAAGTTTTCTATTTCTTCTTTTGTTACTTTTGTTCATTTAGTCATTCAAGGAATTTGGCCATTTAATCTAGGTTGTGAATGTATTCATGATATTTGAATCTGTTCATAATATTCTTTTATTATGCTTTCAATGTTTATAAAATCTGCAGTGATGTCTCATCTTTTATTCTTGATATCAGTAATCAGTATCTTTTCTTTTTCTCCTGAGTGCAACTACAGACTTTCATTAATTTTTCTCCATTTTGTGTTCATCTTATATTTGCTTTTCCTCCTTCTACGATTTTGAGTTCGATTTGTTCTTAGTTTTCTAATTTCTCAAGATGAGAACTCAAGATAATTGATCTTAGATTTTTTCCCCTAATATAAACATTTAAAATATAAAATTTCCTCAAAACACTTCAGGTGCATCCTCAGAAATGTATGTTGTATTTTTCATTTTTGTTTTCTGCTAAAAGTATTTCTAATGTGTCTTGTGATGTTCTTCTCTTTGACTCATGGTTTATTTAGAAATCATCTTTATTAACAAATTTTTGAAGTTTTTCTAGTAATCTGATTATTTCTAATTTAATTTCATTGTCATAAGAGAACATACTCTGAATTATTTAACTCTTTAAAAATTTACTTAGGCTTGTTTTATGGATCAGCATATTTTCTCCAATAAACAAACTATATGTACTTGAAAAAAAATACACATTTGGCTATTGTTGGGTATAGCATTGCATAAATATCAGTTAAGTCAAGATAGCTGATAGTATTCAAATCCATTTCAGCTTTTTTTATTGTCTAATTTTTGTATTGATTGCTGAGAGGGAAATACTCAAATCTCCAAATACAATTGTAGAATTGTCTATTTCTCTTTTTTTTTTTTGCCTCACTTATTTGGAAACTCTGTTATTAAGCACGTACATACGTATAACTGTTTCTTGCATTTTTTTTCTAGTGTATGGGTAATAGTTTTTTATCTTTTCATGCCTTTTAATATTTTCTTGGAAACTGGATGTCTCACATATTACATTACAGTAACTCTGATATTGGTTTCCCTTCTCCACATCTTGTTATTGTTATTTGTTGGATTATTTTCATGCAGTCTATCTCTACCCATCAACCACCAGTGTTAAGCTTCTGCTGTTGCTCTTCAGGAAGGCAAGCTTTGGGTATGCCCACAGTAATCCTGAGATGATAGTGGTATCACATATCCCATTCTTTACCCAGTTGTAAAACTCCCCTAATTGCTAACACACTGCTCTGTTTTCAATAATGCCTTGGGGCATGAATGAATTCCTTTCAAAACTAAAGCAATCAAATTGTAGCTTCTTCAAAGGAACAGCTTCTGAGATAGATGTTTGAGGCTACTATTTCCTCTAGAATCTTTGTTTCCCCTGTTGTCTTTGGGTTTCCTTAGAGACTCTTCTTATGCAGTCTGAGCTTTGCAGTTACTTACATTGTAATTCCGTTATACAGGAGCATTGTTGATGAGGCAGTAAGGTGTGGGTTGTGGGGGAATCATTCTTTAATCTTGCTATTAGGTCTCAGTGGTTTCGTGGTCTATGACCTTTGGCCATAACCTCCAGTGCTTTTCAGCTCATCCCCTCCTTGGGTGAGACAAGAAGTACAGAGGGGGCTGGAAATGGGTATTTCCCTCTCCCCATCCATTCTGGTTAGGCTCTGGTGGAGCCCATGTTGGTTACATATTGGTAAAACAGATTTCCTTGAGGGGAGACCTTTGTTGAGAACAGAAAGCTCTGAGCATATTTCAAAATGGCTCCTTCCCTGCTCACCACCACCCAACCCACCTCGCCCCTTCAGAGCATGAGTTGACTTTTCTCCAATCTTCACCTTGAGAACCTGGTGGGGCACCTGGTAGTAAAACTTATGAAAGCATGGGGACCTTCTTAAGGCTGGGCCTTCAAGAGTTTTCATCTCTCAAGCTAGTCTTTGCTCAGTCTCCAGCAATTAGTCAATTACCCTTTAAGTATTCCTACCAGTTGCTGGCTGCAGCAGTGGTTTCTAGTCCTGGTAAACTTTCATTCTTTGTATTCATCTGTCTCCAGTTTTCAGAGATGCAGTTTGCCTTGTGTCCTTAATTCTCTGAGGGATCTAAAAAGAATTGTTGATTTTCAGTTTTTTTTTGTTTTTTTTTTTTTCTTGTGAGGACAGGAATGATGACTTCCAAGCTCTTTACCTACTGAACTGGGAACCAACACTCTCTCCTTCCCTTTTCATTTTCTCAATAGTGTTTTTTTGATGAGCATTAATTTTAATGAAGTCTAATTTCTGGAATCCAAGTAACCCCGATTTACTATTCAAAAATTTTAAAGTGTGAACTTGAACTGAATAATTCAGTAATAATACCCATGGAAAGATATGAGGGAGCATATTTATTATGTGGTACACTAATTTTTTTCTACACGCAGCTGAGAGAAGTGAGAAGCTTGTGTTTCAGAATCTGAAAGACCTGGGTTTAAAGCTCTGCTTCACACTTATCAGTTGTTTAACCTTGAATCATTCAACTTCTCTAGCATTTCTCATTCCTTATCTGTAAAAATAATGCCAATAACATCCAAGTTGCGGGGTTCTAAGCTACAGAAAAATGCATTAAAATCTGTGAGTGATATTTTTTCTTTCCTTGGTCTTATAAAACTATCAGTTCTAAAACTTCCAACTTTACTCTAAAATCTTCATGTAGAAATTTGGTAATTCCACCATTTAATTTTTGGCCTGAATATATTAATTAAAATATTCATAGAAAAAGTAACTGAAACGTGTGAGATACCACATTAGACTTGTACTTATTATCAGTTCTCATCAAGTGATTTTTCTTATGGAATACTTTGCTAAAGTATCAAATTAAAGGCAATTTAGTGGCAATTCTACAAACACTAATTTAATAAAGGTGATGAGAACAATATGGTCTCTAATTCACATATAGTATTAATGAAAAGTATGTTGCTTTTGTGAACACAGATCCATATTTTAAGAACTAAAGGTAAATCATATATTTAATGATTACCATATAACCTACTCATTTTCCTTGGATATCAACTGGTTTTGGATCTTAAATTATGGCAACCTGTGGTGTATTTATAAATGTATTCATGGTAGCATGTATTGCTATGAGTAGTTAGAATCATAAAAAATTCCTATGTTCCATGAAAATGTAAATTTAGTAGCTTTAACAACTTTAAAGAGCTTTGATTTAGTTTAATTATTGAAATTTTAAAGGAACAGTTTTCCAATCAATCTTAAATGCTCACATCTTTTTTTCTAACCTAATTTATATGATAGACTTGAAATATGAGTTCTATTTCTCAACGTTAAACTAGCTCCAAGTATATTTACCAATAAAATAATATACTAACTCCTTAGCATACAGAATATGTAAGATCCTTCACAATCTGAAATCAATTTCTCTCCTAAGCATCAATTCCCTAAATTCTTATTCTCTTGCTTTTGTACTCAATGAAGACAACTGAAGGAAAAAACAAACCAAATAGCCCATCATTTCTTCAGTTTTCCATGTCCTTCCACACTATTAGGTCTCTGCAATTGCTTGGTACCTCTACCCTGAATTCCCCAACTGAATCCTCTATACACACATTCCTCTTCCATAATTCCTTTTCACTGAGGAAATTTCTATTCATCCTTTAAAGACCATCCTCAAATATTAAGAAGCCATTAAAATTTTCTAGAGAGATGATATCCTTTATGTTTCTAAAGCAATTTGCTAAAAACTCTTTAAAAATTCTTATTTAACAATAAAAATAAAGGAATACGTATACAATATAGAATTTTGAAAATACAGAAAAATTTTATTATCATGTTACTTTAACCAACATCATCTGAAAAAAATTTATTTCTGATTTTGACATTCATATAAAGTACAAAATAAGGTAAAATATTTTAAAAGTTGCCTTTAGTAAAAACATAAATGTAGTAAAATCAAAGATGAACATTTAACATTATGAAATTCGACAATGATAATTATCTCCTCTAAATCATTTAATAACCAATTTTCTTACTGTGTTTTATAATGTTTTCTAAGTCCACACATAGGCAGGGATCATGTCTGGAATTGTTGTGTATTCTCCTTTGAACGCACCATAGTTAGAATTACATAGGAAGCATTTAGAAGATGTGATATGAAACACTAAATAATCTTGTTTTCTTTTGAGCTATAGAGGTATATTTTACATATACAATGAAATTCACCAATTATAGGTGAACAAGTCAATAAATTTTGACAAATGTATTCAGCTGTATAACTACCACCCACCAAAGTAATCATGTAACATTTCTATCAGCTCTAAATATTTCTTTGGTGTCCCTTTGCAGTCCACTGCCTCCTCTCATTTTCTGTCCCCAGTCTGCTCTATCTAAAATATGTTTTCTAGAATTTCATGTAAATGGAAACAAAACGTATGTATAGTTCTTTTGTATCTGCTTCTTAAAATAAGCATAATGTTTTGAGAGTAGGGTCATCCATATGGTTTACTTATCGATGGTTCATTTCTTTCTACTGCTGAACAGTATTTCTTTGTGTAGATATACTATAATTTGCTTACTCTTTTATCAACCAATGGACATTTGGAATTGTTTTGTGCTGTTATGAATAACACAGTTATGTACATCAGTGTACAAATCTTTATATGACCTTATGTTTTCATTTCTCTTGGTTAAATATCTAGTAATAGAAATTGCTGGATTATATGGTAAATCTATGTTTAACTAAAGAAACGGCCAACTTTTCTAAAGTTGATGTTCTAGTTTGCATTCCCGTCATCCGTGTTTGAGATTTCTAGGTGCTATGCTTCCTTGCTGTCACTTGGCATTGTCATTTCTTTTATTTGGAACTATTCTAGTGGTTGTAGAGTAATGCTTCACTGTGGTTTTAGTTTGCATCTCACTAACGACTGAGCATCTTTTCATGTGCTTATTGGCCATTTGTATATCTTCTTCGGTGAAAGTGTCTATTCAAATATTTTGCCTATTGTTTTTAATCAGGTTGTCTTCATATTACTGAGCTAGACGACTTCTTTGTATATTCTTGATAAGTTCCTTATCGAATATGTATTTTACAAAAAACTTTCCTGCCTTTTCGTCTTCTCAGAGTGTCTTATGAAAAGCAAAAGTATTTAATTTTGATAAAGAATTTTGGTTCATGTTTTTGTGACCTATAGGAATTTTATCTTTATATTTTTTAAAAAGTTGTGGCAATTTTCTAAAATAATTGCTCTGTCAGTTATCACATTTCTATTAAAGTGTTATTAAAGTGACTAATTACAAAAACCTATTAAATGAAAAATCACAGATACTGAAAAACCAGGACCAAACCTTTTAAGAGCTATAAACAGCAACAGATTAATATATTTATTTTGTATTTGTTTCTTCTAAAGAAAATTCTTGTTTATTTTTAAAAACCTGAGTTACTTATGAGATATATACACAAGGGATATGATTGTGATTTTTACAATTTTAATATTATCCCCTTAAAGGGAAGTAGCAGATGCCACTTTCCCTTTTCCTCATTCTGGGATGGTGGGTGAGTCATTCTAGACAATGAACACAAGGACAATATGCAAAGGACAGCAGAGCAGTAAGACAAATAAAACAAAAAAAAGAAAAACATGAGTTTTATACCCCAGGGAGCCACCATACTTTTCTAGCACCAATTTAAGCCACTGTAATAGTGGATCTTTGTTGTAGCAAACCATGCCCATGTTCCAGCTAATAAACTAGTACTTCACTGAAAGCATTTAAATGAAAATACTATATTTAAAGCTATCAGAATGGTGCAAGACAATAAACACTGACATTAGCTATACAAATTTAGAGATTCTCTAAGAGAAAAATTCAAAAAGTAATATTTTCTACAAGCTAAGCAATTTTTGAAATAATCCAATTATTTTGTTATCTTCTGGTAGATTCCATGTAAGTGGGATAAAGTTGCATGACAACATTAATATACTTCAAGAGCTACTTTCTTTAATATGAATTTTTATATTAGGTAATATAATGGTAAAGGCAAAAGTATTGATGGAAGTTCTTACCATGGAAAGGTATTCATTCGTACCCTGTTCTTATAAATCAGAATTCCTCCTGACATCACTCCAATCATAATTTCATTGTTACTTTGATCCTTCAAAGAAAGAAAATGAAAATCTAAAATACTGGGCTTTACTTGTTAAAGATATATTTTCAAAACAGGATTAGTTTTTTTTTTTTTACACAATGAGACATTTTCAAAGGCAGCACATATTTACAGACCCACATATTTACAGACTCACAGGTAATTGTTACCTCATAAAAATAAATGACATACTTCAAGTCAAACTTAAATGTAGCATTATTAAAATTTATTAATCTGAAGTAAAAATCTCAAGATTTCCCATAGTTTATATAACTGGGACTGACTTTTTGGGATAGGAAATTAAGCCCTTCTCATCTTTTAGAATGACAGGTTAGTATCCATCCTCCCATTCCTAAAATTATTAATCACTGCGTAAATATAATGCTAAGTTTACAAAAGTGAAAAAACATGGGGGAGTTAAGAGTTTGTAATAAACTATAAAACAATACTTCTAATAAAATGGAAAGTCCTATAACTAATATAATACAATAAAAACAATTGGGAGTATAGAGTGAAGAACAATTGCTGAAGAGTTGGATAACTCCAGAGAAGAAAATTTAAATTGTGCTCGTATTAACTGATCCAACCTGAATAGCTAATCTGCATTATTGAGAAAAGGAGTAGAATTAAAATACTTTTTTCAATGCTAATCAACCTTAAAATAGTTTTTCTTCTTGTCTTGAAACACTCTACATGCAAATTAGCATAGGAATAATGAGTTTACCCCCTATTATTCACTTGCTTTGAAGTTAGAATTGATGAAAATAAAATCAAGATTTTATCATTGTTTCCCCAAGGGAGGAAAAAAACCCTTTAAAATGTAGTTTCAATAATTTCTAATTAATAAATCTGATTAAATTAACCTGTAGGATAATATATAACATGGTCAATACAACAGTGTATGCTAATTTGTCTGGCTGCTCTTTTTGTTTAGCAATAACCAGCACCACTGAACATTATTATCAGTCTTAAATCATTTTTAAGGGCATCAATTAGAAGTCTGGACCAAGATGGCAGACTGAGCTTAAAAGATGGCAGACTTAATATATGCTCCTATTACTCCTTCTGCTTTCAATCAGAGAAGCTATATTAAAAAAAAAAAAACATTAAAAACAATCCATTACATTTGAAGGAATGCAATCAATGCACAAGACATTTTGAGGAATCTGTAAAGACATAAAAAGGATAAAATCAGATTTATGGAGAGAAAAAAATTATGGAAAACTACATCTCAAACTACACACACAAGAGAAAGTTCTAAGTAGAAGTGGTAGAAAGAGAAGCAAAGTCAACAGATAAAAGTTCCGAGATAATGGATAAAAGTACAGGAAGCCCTCAAATCACTGTCAGGATCATCAGGTAGGGAGCAGCTAAGGTAATTAACACCTACCAACCCTACAATCTGGCCTCATCTGGTTTGAGCTATAGGATATAGAAGTGTGTGCAGCCTAATAGAGCAAGTGTAGATTATGGACAGGAATTAAGAGTGATCCCCAGAAGGGATGGAGAATCCTAAACTGAAAAAGTGAACTATAGTCAAATGTTCTGCCTGGCAATATGTTCCTTCCTTCCTCCACCATCATCAATATATATGTTTCTTCCTTCCTCCACTATCATCTAAGGTAGACTATTGTAAAGACAAACAACATCCATAACCAAGAGAACCAAGAGTCACAAATACAAAGGGAAGTATACAACCAAGCATCACCAAACACCTGAGTAGAACCAATACCATTAAAGAGATATACAAAAATAGATATATAATTCAAGCTGCTAGGTCGGGAGAAAAACATGTTTAAAAAAATGTATTGAGGGATATTTAGGAGCTCAAATTCTTAAACTATAGCTACCTAGACTGAAGTGGCAGTTCTCAAGGCACTGCCAGAGGGAGGCAAGCTAAAACAAGAAAACAACTATTTGTCCTTCATAGACACAAATGTTATTAATTCCAATGTAGAGAAAATGCATGTTGACCACCTTATTTTAAAATATCTTACTTTGTTTTTCTTCTTATCAATTATTATCGAATACTGTGCTACAAATTGACTTGTTGAATCTATTTTTTTCCTCTTCTTCACTAAAACCTACATAGCAAAGTGTAGGCCCTTTGTTTTGGCCACTATGGGGTTCTCAGGTGCAGAAAAGTACCCTGTACTCATTTGTGGAATGAACGAATCTTTATCATCTGTAGGAAAATGTCTTCGCTGTTTAGTTTGGCATTGAAGGCCTTTAAACAACCATTCCATCCCATTTTATCTCTGCATTCTAACGAAAATGTTCTGTTTCTGTAGAGCCAGTTACATGATTTGTTTTGCATACTCATAATTACATATTTTCTTAATGCTGGTCTCTTCTCTTCTTGATGTCTCTCTGATGGATCAAATAAAACAGAACCAAAGTAACCAAAGTCTAGATCAAGTCCATCTTCTCTGTGAAAATTTCATTAGCCCACAACCACAAGTTTCTTTCACAGATATTTATCTATCTCTTAAAACACATATCTGAAATACCTAAATACTGCCAGCTATATGATAATGGCTGGGTTTGGGTATACGATCTATGGTAAACTATCTATAGTAAAGGACAAGTTATGTTTGTTTTGTTTAAATTTCCAATCCATCAGATATTAATATTTCTGCAAAATACACTGATCACATGCTTGACGTAAGATTGCTATAAAAGTTTCTAAATGCTAACTCTCAATTTTTTTTTACTTATCTCATCATGGACCAGTAACAAACAGTTCATGAATCAGTACTAGTCTGTGGTCATACTTTGAAAATCAATGGACCATTATATTATTTTACATTCTTCCACAGAACCCAGTTCTCAAATAATTATTTCTTAATTGATTTCTGACGGTAATATGCTTATACTTAGCCAGTCACACTACTAGATAATATGTTTCATATAATCTTTGATTATAAAGACTTGAGATGAGCTTTAAATATACAGTTACCTATGGCACTAAGATTAAATGAGGACTAAAAGGGAGAGGTTATGGTATGCAGTAGCCGTATGATTTGACAATGTATGTTTAGAGCAATCATTAAAAAAAAAAAACAGAGGAAAAAGGATAATATTTACCAAAAAATTTTAACTGTTCTAGTAATAACTGATGTGGTAATACTACAAGTACTGTTTTAAGAGTGATGTGAGATTAAAAACAAATTAAATTATGGATTATTCTAATTCTAGAATACTTGAGTCCTCTAATAATCAAAATATTCTGTGTATCTCAATATAGATATGTAGAAACAAATATAGATTTCAACTCTGTACACTTAAAAGGCCTAATAACAATGACTAAACCAGTAGGAATGAGCATTCTTAACGCCCAGACTGAGAATTTGAAATACCATCTTTCATTAAAAGAAACCAGGGCTTCTTAAAGAAATAGCTGATTCCAGGTCTGTGGCAGAAAAAAGATAAGGTGAACCTGAAACATCTTAAAATACTTATAAGTATGGAAACTATCAAAGACTACAAAAGTTATGTCAAAAAGACTGAAAGGCCAAAAGTAGAAACTCCCAGTGGCCAAAGATGAGACAGTCTGAGCTTCAATAAGAAAAAGAATATAAATATATGAAACCTATCAAATAAAAATGTTTAATCCATGAATTCGTAATATTACTTAAAACTTTGTGTATCTCCTTAGGACAGCAGGGAACCAATTTATTACCTTGAAAACTGAGTAAATGAAAGGAAAGAACTGAATACTTTCCCTGCCTTTCCCATATGAACTGTACTACTAGATAATCAAATCGTAAAAGGGAAGCAATTCCCTATAAAATTATTCCAGCAAATAAATAAAAACATAAAAGAACTAGAGTATTTCTGTTTTGCAGCCTCCAGTGAATTAATGGATCCAGGCACTGAGGATCAATGGCTGCTAACATTGAAAAATGTGCAAACCAAACATTATGTACCTCCTGATAAAAAAGAAAACACAACAAAGGCATCCATCCCAAATCTGATCATGAATCCAATCAAGTTTGCCATGATCTTGCAGGAAATACACAAAAAGCAGAACATGATGAACTGCACTGTGAATAAGTGAACAGCAAGATCCAGACTGCAAGAATCTACTGGTGACATGGCCCAGTTCTTTTAACAAGAAAATTCTAAGGAAGAGTAAAGGAAGGTGGAAGGAGGGATTAAAAGGGATGGAAAGTTATCTAGTTAAAACAAAAAAGCAAAACCAAACTATTGTATCTAGGAAGGCATACTTATGTGATAAAACCATTAAATAAATACAACGTAGGAAGGGGCTGATATTAGGACAGGGTATAAAGAGGGTTTCTGGAACAGCTGGCTAAATTCTACTGCTTCACCTGGGTGGTTGCAGATGTTTACTAAGATATTCTTGTATCTGTTTTATTTTACAATAGGTTAAAAAACAGCAATGTAAAATGGATGAGATTTAGGATGAACAGGAATAGATGTTCTAATATTTTCAACCCACACCTCAACTGTTCATTTTACATTCCCCTGTAATGCCCACCCCTCCTTTCCTTTGGAGATTATTGCTCTAAGACAATTTAAATATTCTAGCTTCTCTATTGTCACATGTCAAGGATACAATAACAAGAACACACTAAAATTTTATGGTGTTGTGAATGAGAGCATATTAATTTTAAGTTGAATGGGGTAGCTATTGAAGTAGTTTTCTTAATTATTTGTACTTATAAAAATTTTCAAAACAATATTGAAATATCAGGTAAGAAGTCAAAGAGTACCCCTTACCTTCTCTGCCTCACTCCCCAGAGACAGCCACTATTAACACTTTGGTTTATACTCTTTTATATCTTTATGTTTATACAAAATATAAATACAAAATATAAATATATATAACTATGCAATTTTTTAATCAGCGCAAAGTGAGATACATCATTCTATAATTTTTCTTTTGCACTTAGCATTTTGTAGATATCTTTTCATACCAATATGTATATAGATGTCAACATGTGATGGGGTAAATTGAAAATATTGTTAAGTCAAAGCACATTTAATACACCGAACCTGCCGAACATCATAGTTTATCTTAGCCTACTTTAAACGTGCACAGAACACTTACATTAGCCTAGGATCGAGCAATTATCTTGAGTTTCAGCTCAAGAGTGACTGCCTTCTTCTCACCAGAAGCAGGAGACACACACAGTTAGGTGTTTTGTAGACGTGATGGGATGCAAAACAGAAAACAATATCCAAAAGACACTGGCAACACAGTACACAGTTGAGTATCAGTTGTTTACCCTCATGATCATGTGGCTGACTGGGAACTGTGGCTGTGGCTTGCTAACACTACCCAGAATTACAAGAGAGTATCATATGGTATATCAATAGCCTGGGAAAAGACCAAAATTCAAAATTCAAAGTGTGGTTTCTACTGAATGCGTACTGCTTTCGAACCATCATAAAGCTGAAAAATCCTAAATCGAACCATCATACCTGTATCTCTAACTTATCAATTTTAACTGCTGCATATTATTCCAAAATACCGATTTATCACAATTTCTTACCTATTTGTTTATTCATTTAGTGTTTCTAATATTTTAAAATTATGAATAATGTTGTAATAATTCCTTGAACACATTACTTAAAACACCTCTACAAATATTTTAAAGAATGAAATCTGAGAAATGGAAGTGATCAATGATTACATTCATATTAATATTTGCACTCCAAAAGGGTTCTACCAAGTTATTCTTCAACAATGTATTAGAATGTCTAGTTTCCATACTCTGACCAATAATGGATATTTTTTAATCCTTTGAATTATTGCTATTCTGATAAAATTGGTATCTCATTACTGTTTTCTCTGTTACGTTGTAGAGTATTAGGGAAAACAAGCAATTTTTCATTATAGTGGTCATTTGTATTTCTCATGTTAAATGCGCATCTGTTTTTCCCTATATTTCTAATTACCTGTTTTTAAAAATTATTTTTTGTGGGACCTCTTTATAAAATATGATTATTAAAGTATTTTCTGTAATACATGTTGAAATTGTTTTCTTTTACGTTTTAGCTTTATGTTTTTCCCTATAACGTTAATTAAATTTCTTTTTAATGTTTGTACATTTTTAATGTAGTTAGTTAGGCATAACAGACATTCACTAATGATTTTTTTAAAAATATTTCTGTATACCTTACATAGGCCTAAGAGTGTATATGAACTCAAACAAAATATTCAGTGAAAATGAACACATGTAGTGGATCTATTGATACTTTCATAAATATGCCTGATATCAAAAAGAAATAGAAAACAAGCTATATCTAGATAAGGATAAGTGAAAGTAGAATTATGGAAAATCATTGCGTGATCTGAATTCCCTTGGGTGACACAGATGAAGTCATATATAAAGCTCCATTCTGACAGACGAGATTATTTTCTCTGTTTTGAGGCATTACATTTAAAAATTTTTTGATTATTCTAACCAATCTTTCAAAAACTCTTCAAATACATGCAGGTTAAAATAAGGTTTTAGAAGAAGCTATAAATTGGTTCTTAAATACAGAAATAAATATCATATGGTTAAATTACTAAATTTCTGGGTTTCATTTTTCTCATTGTGTGTAAAGTGGAGATGATAATACTCTTATCTCACAGAGGTGTTGTAAAGATTAAATGAGATTAACATACATAAAATCCTAAGAAAGGTGTGAGGCACTTAGTAAATGCTATATCTATCTTTCTAGTTATTATTCTCTGAGTCTTGTATAGTAAAATCTCTCTAAAATCACTGTCCTCACAGTCTTCTTTGAATACTCTCTCATCACCCTTTGGCCATCCTTACAGCTCTCAAACTGCTCTCATAAGGTCACCAATAATGTCCGCGTTTCTAATCCAGTTCTCATCTGATATAGTTGATCACGCCTGATTCACTTGGCTTCAAAGACACATAAATGTCTGACAAAAAGAAAGGCTTTCTTTCTATATAAATGGCTACTTCTTCCTGGTCTCGTTTCTTGGTTCTTCTCCATCTCTCTAACTTCTAAATTTTGAAGTATTTCAGCTCTGAAATCCTCTACCCTTCAATATCTATTAGATATGTTACTTCAGTGCTCTCAATACTCTCTATAAGCTTACAATTCCCAAACATGTATCTCTAGTCCAGATCCCTCCTCTGAACTCCAGTTCCATATATTGAATTGCCTACCTTTCTTCATTTGGATTTGTAGAAATCTTCTAAAATTTACAAGTCCCAAAACGAATTCCTGATTCACCCTCCCAAACCTGCTTCTCTCTAGTCTTTTCCAAGTTAGCGACTTACTCCATCTTCCTAACTGTTAAGGCCAAAAACTTTGGAATCACTCCTAAATCCCTTTTCTCTAACCTCATAGCCAATATCTCAGTAAATGCTGTTACTTCCATATGCAAAATATATATAGGATATGATTACTTTTCACCACCCAACAGCTACAACCACCACGATCTCACTTGAATCACTGGAACAGTCTCTTGGCTTGTCTCCTCCTTTAGTGCTTTCCAAAACACTCTCAAAACAGCAGCCATTATTATCTTTTAAAAATGTAAACCACACCATGACTTCTCTCTCCTCAAACATTCTATAATGGCCTTGCTTATAATTAAAAGCCGAAATCTTTTAAATGTCTTTTAAAGCCCTGGTCCGCCCTGACCTCATCAATACTCTCCTCTCCTAGCTCACAATGTATTGGCCAAACTGTTCTCTTTGCTGTTCCTTGAATTGCTAAGGACACTAGATCACAGCCGTTCATTGCCATTTCCTCTCCTTAGAATGTTCTCCTCCCAGATATCTGCCTGACTCCTTCAAGTCTATCTACTCAGTGAGGCCTTTCCTATTGTGATATCCCATTTTTGGTTGTCTCAATCCCCTTTCTCAGCTTAATTTTTCTCCATAGCATCTATCACTATTTGATATATTACCTATTTAATTAACTGCAAGAAAACTGCATATAATGTACATGTAGTAAAATGCACAAATCTTAAAGGCACAATTAAAAATTTTACATACATGCACATACATACGTATATACACTTCTGTGTAACCAAAAATAGACATATACATTTTCAAAATTCCACAAGGCTCCCTCATGAGTCTCTCTGACAATAACATCCCTTCGAAGCTGACTGCTATTCTGACTTTTATTAGTATAGACTAGTATTTTGCCTGTTATTAAACTTTACTTCCATGGAATCACACACTATTTACTCTAATGTGCTCTATTATTTGTTTGTAGTGTCTTGCCCACCAGAATGCAAGCTTCATAAGAGTTTGGGTTTTATCTACTTTGCTCATTACTATATCCACAGTGTCTATAAACAGGATTTAGGACATAGAAGGTACTCAATAAATATTCACTGAATAAATAATCAAAATAGCATCAATAAACATTCCTTTTCTCAAAACTTTGAAGGGCAAAAGTTTACAGTAGAATTATCTTTGTCATTATTATAAATAAGGAAATAGGATATTCACAATTAAGCCTAAAACTTGGGTAGATTTGTTTTAAGGTTAATTTAGAGCATCCCATACCTAACTAAAAACCTAAAGCCAAGTCTTCTCTCATTACATTTACATTTTAAAAACTAGAAATCAGTTTCTTAGGTAAACACATAATTTACATTATACTAACCTTCTTATAAAACAGAGATTGAACCTGAGGATCTCTGGCACAGATATATTATAGCTCTATTACGTTTTCTTATTTTATTCTCAAAGTTTAACATATATTGATGGATTTTCTAGTAGAGATGATAGGTGTTTAATGAGCCCTCGAACCAGACACTTTAATTAGGCCAGCAATTACTCCTGATAGTGCTTTTTTCCATTTTAAGAGGTCAGGAATTCTTTACAAAAATTTAAATTTAGTTCACACATGCTCTTTGATATTAATATGTTCAAATTGTTACATATTTTCAAGATCACTTTGGTATCCATTATATCAGAAACAATCCTAACCACAAATTTAGGAGTAACTAATTGTTATTGTTTCTAGGTGAGTGAGAAAGCACAGAGAGTGTTGGGTAGAAATGATAGTGTTTGTACCTATGGCTTATTCAAAAGTATATTTCTTAATTTCCAAACATTTGGAAAATTTTTAAAGCCATTTTTTTGTCATTGTATTTGCTTAACTACACGGTGTTCAGAAATTATATTGTTTGAAAACAATGGATACTCTGAAGTTGTTAGAGACAGTTATTCTACTATATTTTTCAAATCTTTATCTTGCTGCTTTTTAGACTGTTCTATCAGTGACTGAATAAAAGATATTAAAGATATTAGAGTGTGAGAAGATATTTGCAAATCACATATCCAAAAAAAAGTGTATCTAGAATAAAGAGGTCTCAAAACACAAGAGTAAAAAATGAAACAACCAAATTAAATAATGGGCAATACACTTGCACAGACACATTCATCAAAGGAAATATGATGCTCAACATCAATTAGTCACTAGGGAGATACAAAGTAAAATCATGATGAGATAAAACACACTCATCAGAAAAGCTTAAAAAGAAACAATACAAAATGAACAGTAACATATACTAAACAGGATGTGAAACAACTAGAACTTGCAAATACTGCCAATGGGGATATTTTTAAATGGTTCAGTAACTCTAGAAAAGGGTTTGGCGATGTCATATAAAGGTAATATACACTTGCTATATGACCCAGCAATGCTACCCTGTGGTTTTTACCCTACAGAATCAAAACTTAAATTCACACAAAAACCTGTCAATAAATGTTTGTAGGAAGTCTATTAAAAAACAAAAAACAAAAAATGCTGGTAATAATCCAGATGTCCTTCAATGGGTGACTGGATAAACAAATGTGGTATATCTATACAATAAAATACTATTTAGCAAGTAACCATCTTTATTTTCTCAAATATGTTCTCTTGTGATTTCAGGTCTTCACTCATGTTGATGGCTCTGTAGTGAAAACCACTCTCTATGCTATTCTTATTCATTCTTCCGGCTTCAGTAAATTACTGTATCTAAGAAGGCTTTTCTACATTCTGCTCCCAGGTTGGATTACATATTCCTGCCACATGATCTCATAGCATTCTCTACTTTCCCCTTCATATCCTCATAGATTTAATTGTTAATACATGTTCCATTTTTTCTCCCCCGCTATCCTGTGAGCTCCATGAGGGCAGGGATAGCTGGTGTTTTGTTCAAAAAGCAATCCTTAGTGCCAATACTGTGCAAAGCACATAACAGAGCCACTACAATGAATGCACTAAGATTTATTTGTATTTTTCAGTTTGCTAAAAGTAACTTGGTTCTACTCTTATTTTTTCAACCTATATTCTAAAGGCAGAGAAAAAAAACATCTTATCTTGCTTTTAAAAATAAAATGTTATCTCAAACACACTTTTTGCTTGTGATATGCAATTAAAACTTAAGTATTCTCTTTATGTATTCTTTCTCCTCCACTTTTGTCCTTTGTGTTCATAATAATGCAAATATTCTTTCACATTCATGAACATTTGCACATTTTCTTATGCGCTCTGTAGCAACAAACAACAGAAACACCTTTCCTGGCTTTTTTCTTGTCTGTACAAAGTATGTTTCTGAATAACTTTGACCATTTAAAATTTAAAGTACTTTAACCTGGTATTCTACATTTATGACTTTTTAAGAAAGAGTTCTACAAACTTATATTTAAATAAAATATTACCTTAATCAAATCAATAAATAACAAAATTATGCATGAAAATAGCCATGTCACTTAAATTGAAAAAGGAAAGTAGTTTCAACACTCTTTATATTTCACTGACAGCAGTGAAATTTAGCAGATAATCTAAATTACCTTTAGAAAACTGCTAAGAACTAAAATGACTGAATTTAGTGGTCTTTTAATAATCATAGTTTAGTTCACATATTTAAAGTTCCACTGGTTTTAAACTTTATTATAATAAAAAACAAAATTCAGCTGCACAAATACTGACTATGATATTACATTTTAGGGAATCATATTCAAAGGCAATAGCCCCTGAAAGAGAGGGAGGGTGAAGGGGCACATTTTAAAGAAAACAGAAAGTTAAAGAGAGTCTTACCTACACATTTTAAATGGCATCAAACAGATTTCCAAGTCACACTCAGAATTACCAGATAGAGTTATATGAGGAAAGCAAGTCAATCAGTTTTTTAAAGAAGAGATTGACATAAGCTTTGTGAAATTTAAGGGCTAGCATTCTTTTTCTAGAACATGGCCAGGTGAGGCCCTAAATAATAAAGCCATTTCATGGAGCAGAACTTTGAGTTTTTAAAACACAAAACACTGTTTGTCTGTATAAGTCTGTAAATTAAAATAAATTCAAAATAACTAACTACCTAAGGAAAACTGAATCTCCCTTTCAGGCTGCTATCCTAAGGTACAGCAATTTGTCCCAAGAGAATATAAAACCTATCACTAACTCAACTGATGACTACCTTAACTGTGCTTTTCGCTGGTTATAGAGGATAGCTATACCCCAGGTACTTCTAAAGAAATATCGCCTCTTGATGAAGAAAGCATGAGAAGGAATCTAGGTGAAGAGACACACAAACGAAAGACAGCCACTCAAAAATACTCTTATGACAGAAGGATAACAGTCTTTTGGAAACAGCCAAGTTTGACACAATGAAAAATAAGTTACAGAGTGTTGTAAAGAAGCCAGTGATTACAAATTCCATCTTAATAAAGGGATTTAGGGAAAGGGGCAGCCAAAATATTAATATGCTTCATTTTGTGCCTTATAAACAGAAATTTTTAATGTCACTAAATGATTAAAATAAAGTAAGTGAAGTAATACAGGACTCAGTGAGGTAAAAGCAACTTTTTTAACAATTATCAAAAAAAGTTAAAAATACAAAAAACTACTTTTCCTATTACTCAATCTTTATTTTGTAAAATAATAATTCTAAAGGTACTGTCTCTTAAGATCTGCAAAAATTATCTTTATAACATAAAACACTACCTTGAAGAAAAATAACATAACAAATCTACTTCAACCATTTTCATCAGGTATTGATTGTAAAAATACTATATTCAGAGGAAATTTTCAGTGCAATTATGCAGAACTCACTAGTTATTACATTTGTTTTCTAACCTTATCAAGGCATTAAAAATTTTTTGATATTGAGAAATGGAGCCTAACCTAACAATATAAAAGTTTCTCCACTTACCCTTGCATAGTGGAATTCAACTCCATAGAGTTCTAAGGTACGTGCTGTGTTCAGGTAATTAAATTCTGCTTCTGCAGGAGATAAGCCTCTGTAAAGACATCATTAGGTTAAAAATTAAGTCAATCATAAATATGGCCAAATTTGAAAAAAAGCTAATTATCTGGAAAAATTTCAGCATTCTAATTAAATCTTTTACAAAACTCCATGCATGACTATTCCTCTTAGTTCTGTACAGTAATAGCTAACTTATCTGAAGGGTACATTTTCAGTAACACAAATTATTACTTTGTAAAATATTGTCCAGAAATATAAGAATGCACAAAGTTTTAAAAGTTCCTACTTGTTCTTATGGCTGTTACAAAGCCACTTACTCTTAGACATAACTTAAAAGAAGTGTTTTTCAAAACTTGGTCTATATATCATATCTGCATTTAAATCACACATAGTGCTTCTGAAACATGTAGATTCTAAGACAACCTCAGAGCAGTGCTTCTCAGAGAACAGTGAACAGACAGGTGTTGATTTATAACAAATACAGAAATCGAGTGTTGTGAGTCTTTTATAGAACTTTGGCAGAGTAATTTTATATCTGTTGAATCTAACAATAAAAAAAGGGCTTATAATTTTTTATATGTTTATTTCTCCATTTTATTTTTCTAGTGATTAATTCTTATAATATTTTTAGAAGTATAGCTTTATATAATATTTTTAGAAGTATAATATTTTAGAAG
Organism: Pteropus medius; assembly: GCF_902729225.1. Classification (NCBI taxonomy): domain Eukaryota; kingdom Metazoa; phylum Chordata; class Mammalia; order Chiroptera; family Pteropodidae; genus Pteropus; species Pteropus medius. Next base: position 767,484 of record NW_024344434.1, read on the forward strand.
TATAGTTCCTTGACAGACTAGGGGAAAACTGATCTTTCATCACAGATAGTTTCAGAAGTACTGTTCTATAGATAGTCTGATATAGAATGAATGGGGTCCAAACTGTTTATATTTAAAAATACCCCAGGTGATTCTTATAAGCATGAGTTTTAGAACTATAGCTTTAAATTCGAAGCCTTTAAAAAGTGATTTATTACTATATTATACACTGTTCTAACAACCTTAGTTATCTGATATTATCAGACTATAGCAGAGCAAAAGCATCAAATTACAAAAGCAAAGATATAAACTTTTCATTCCCTAATGATATTAGAAAAGGGAGCTAAGAGCTTGCCAATGCATGATGATAAAAATGGGATTCCTCAAAAAACAGAGATATACTTCAGTTTACTATAAAATTCAATTAAGTTAAATACTCTACCTTACCCCCGCCCCCAGTTAAACTAGATGATTCTATTTTTTCTATTTAAAGATCTGAGAAATCATTTCTTTAAACCAAACATATATAACCAATATCTTGTCAAAAGTACAATCTTTTTAATTACAGAAGGGACTTTATTATTGGTAAATATTTAAAAAATCAGGCTTATCTTCAAACCTTTGATTCACATATGCTAGACATAGAACTTTTATTATAAATGGCATTTACTGTCAGACCAAAAGAGCCCCCCTTACCACATTAGTCCAGTCCATTAAAATTCTCTTTCATTAGTTTTATTTTAGATTAGAGGTCAGCAAATTTTTACTGGAAATAGTTGGATATTAAACACTTTAAGTTTTCAGGCCATATGGCTTCTGTCACAACTACTCAACTCTGCTGTTCTGTGAAAGCAACCATAGGCAACATATAGATGAAATGAGGTAATCTGTGTTTCAATAAGTGTTAATTTATGGACGCAGAAACCAAAATTTCTAAAATTTCACATGCCACAAAATGTTATTCTTTTTTATTTTTTTTCAATCATTTAAAATGTACAAACTACTTCTGGTGCAAGATGGCAGAACAGGTAAATGCTGTGCTCGCCACCTCTCACGACCACATCAAAATTACAACTAAACTACAGAACGACTATCATTGAGAACCACCTGCGATCTAGCAGAACAGAGGTTCTATAACTAAGGATATACAGAAGAAGTCATGTTGAGTCTCACCGGAGAGGCAGAGACTTGAAAAGGCTGGTCCCATACCCACCTGAAGCAGTTAAAAATAGGGAGGGCTATCCTGGCTGCAGAGGTCCTGCCTGAGGAACAAGGGGTCCCAGCCCAATGAGGCTTCTCAGCCCAGAGTTCCAGTGCCAAGATGTCCCCATAACTTCTAGCTGTGATAACTGGCAGAGATTGTGGCTGAATGAGACAGAGAGCAGCTGGAGTCCCAGATTTTCCTCTTATAAAGAGCCCGTGCATGGACTTACTCACTGACTAACTTGCCCTGAACTTCAGCTCTGGGGCAGCTGCTTGAAAGGCACCAGGGACATATGGGGAGGAAATAAATTATCTGCCTTCAAGGTTGGGGCTTGAGGGGCAGCCTTCTCCCAGACAGAATGATAGCAGAAGCCAATGTTCCTCTGTTGAACTCTCTCCCTACACAGCCTGCACGCATAGGCAAAGCCATATCTGAGGGTCCAACCTGGTTAGCACTGTTAGCTCTGTCCTGATGAATCCCTAAGACTCAGCCTCACCCAACTTGTGAGCACACCCAAGTCTCTTCCAGTGGCTTTTCCATACAAACTGCCTGTCTTGGCTCATGCTGTGGACTTTCTTAAATCTCTAAAAGGTTAAACAAAACCCAAACAAACAGCATCTGGCCTCAGAATGCCCTGTATCTCTTGCTAAGCAGCCCCAAGCCCGGCACTGATGGCAGCTGAATTCAGTTCATAGCTTAGCCTCTCCCAGGCACCTCCAAGCCCCATGTAAGTGGCAACTATCTAAAGATCATTTTGTCATTCATACCAGGTGGCCCCAGGCAGGGCACAGGCAGTGGCTGACCTTAGCGTGCAACAGAGCCCCTCTCAAGAAGCCCCTCTCAACACATCTGGTGGCCAGCTTCAAACCACATCAGAGCACCTCCAACTACCTCCACAAATGACACAGCCAAAGAGTGGACTCAGTAGGCACCAGAACCCGTAGGGTAAGCTTCTGCATAGCAGCTGTTCCACCATAGTGACAACCAGTCTTCACAACCAATCAGCCTGAAGGTCAATCCCTCTCACTGATGTGCCAATAGCAATCAAGACTCAACAACAGGAGGGCACACACAAACCACACAAGGGACACACCTGGAGCACCCTGCTCAGGTGACCAGGAAGATTGCGCCATGAAGCCCCACAGCACACCTACTACATAAGACCACTCTACCAAGACCAGGAGATATAGCAGCCTTACCTAATATGTAGAAACAAATACAAGGAGGCAGCCAAAATGAGGAGACAAAGAAACATATCGCAAATGAAAGAACTAAAGAAACAAACGCGAGAACAAAACTCCAGAAAAAGAACTAAACAAAATGGAGACAAGCAAGCAATCAGATTCAGAGTTCCAAACACTGTTTATAAGGATGCTTGATGATTTCGATGAGAACTCCAACAAGACAGGAAACATTCAAAAAAAAAAAGGTAGAAAACATTCAAAAAAAAGCCAGTCAGAAATGAAGACTATAACTAAAATAAAGAATACATCAGAGAGAATCAATTGTAGATTAGATGAAGCAGAGCATCAAAGCAGCAATTTGGAAGATAAGGTAGCAGAAAACAATAAATCATGACAGCAATAAAAGTATTTTAAAAAATGAGGATAGTTTAATGGGCCTCTGGGACAACATCAAGTGTATCAACATTTACATCACAGGGACACCAGAAAGAGAAGACAGAGAGCAAGAAATTGAAATCTATTTCAAGAAATAATGACAGAAAATATCCCTAGCTTGATGAAGGAAAATAGATACACAAGTAAAGGAAGTGCAGAGTCTCAAAAAGATGAACCCGAAAAGGCCAACACCAAGACACATCATAATGACAGAGAGAGTATCTTAAATGCAGCAAGAGAAAAGCAGTAAGTTACCTACAAGGGAGCTCCCATAAGACTGTCAGCTGATTTCTTAACAGAAACTTTGCAGGCCAGAAGGACTGGCATGAAATATTCAAAGTGATGAAAAGCAAGGACCTACAACCAAGAATACCTAGGAAGGCTATCAATTAAAATCGAAGAGGAGATAAAGAGCTTCCCAGGAAAAAACAAAACAAAACATAAAACACAAAACAAAACCTAAAGGAGTTCATCAATAGCAAATCAATACTACAAGAAGAAGTGTTAAAAGAAGATCAAAAATATAAATAATAAAATGGCAATAACTACTTATATATCAACAATTACTTTAACTGTAAATAGACTAAATACGCCAATCAAAAGACACAGGGTGGCTGAATGGATAAGACAAGACAAGACCCATACATATGCTGTCTACAAGAGACCTGCTTGAGATCAAAAGACACACACAAACTGAAAGTAAAAGTATGAAAAAGATATGTCATGAAAATGGAAACAAAAACCAACCAAACAAAAAAGCTTGGGTAGCAATACTTACACCAGACAAAATAGACTTTAGGAAGAAACCTGTGTCCACCAAGAGATGGATAAAGAAGTGGTAAATATATACAATAGAATATTACTCAGCTTAAAAAAGAATGAAATCTTGCCATCTGCAAAGACATGGATGGACCTAGAGGGTATTATGCTAAGTGAAATAAGTTAGATAAAGAAAAATACCATATGATTTCACTTAAATGTAGCATCTGAAAAATAAATGAACAAACAAAACTGAAAAAACTCGTAAATACAGACAGCATTTTGACGGTTGCCAGAGGTGGATTGGGGGATGGTGAAAAAGGAGAAGGGATTAAGAAGTACAAATTATACACAATGCAATAAATATACATATATGTATTTACAAATATATATATATATATATGCCTTACTGCTAAATTGTACACATGAAACTTACTGGATTTTGTTAACCAATGTCACCATAATAAAATAAATAAATAAAAATAAAAATAAAAATAAAAGAAGAAGTACAAATTGGTAGTTACAAAATAGTCATGGGAATATAAAGTATAGCGTAGGGAATACAGTCAATAATATTATAATAACTATGTATGGTGTCAGAATCATTAGGGTGACCATTTCATAAGGTATACAAATGTCTAAGCACTATGTTGTATACCTGAAACTTATATAACATTGTATGTCAACTGTAATTGAAAAATAAAACATTATTTTAAAAAATAAATAAAATACACAAATCATTCTTAGCCCATAGGCCATACAAAAATAGGTAGTGGGCTGTAGTTTGCCAACCTCTTTCAGATACATGGGCCATTACCAAATGAAAGTAAGTTTCCTTAATAATAAGAGTTAATATTTCTTCAGTGCTTAGCATGTTCTAGGCACTGTTCTGAAAACTTTATATATATATAAAGTACAATTAAGTGAGTTTATACAGATAAACTCCTTATAACCCCAGAGGTAGATACTTTTATTATCATCTTTTTACATATAAGGAAACAGAGAAGAACAGACATGGAACGATTTGGCCAAGGTTATAAGACAGTACGTAACCTTACCAGAATTTCAATCCAGGAGGTCTGGCTCTGGAGTTCAGACTCTTAGCCAAAATGCAACACTGCCTTAGTTCCTCTATGAGTATTCTTAATTATATGTTAAAGCAAAACTAAACTCTGGACTCTATTCAAAATAAAAGACTTCTTCTTAAAAAAAAAATTATGTCACAGAAATTTGAACTCATAAAATATCAAAGCTGAATATTGTTATGCTATTTTTAAAGGACTAATCTTTATTAATTTAGTATTACATAAAGCTCCTCTTCTCCCCCTGGCTCATTATCAAACAAAAATAATTCCTTTCCTATAGTTAAAACCCGAAAGAATTGCTAAGTAGATTGTGAACATACTATTAATATTCTAAAATTTCTAGCAACTTTATATAATAAAAACTTTATATAGTTAAAAAAACTTAAAAAAAAAAAACCAAAATTTTATGTATATATTCCTGGCAACTTTATATAATAAAAGGAAAACTGTGTGTGTGTGTGTGTGTGTGTGTGTGTGTGTGTGTGTGTACAGATTACATATATAAGAATTTATATAATAAAAACTATAATAAAAATTGGCAACTTTATATAACAGCAAGTAAATTTCTATTTACATATAGCTTTATGGTCCTTAATAGAAATGAAAAACAAATATATGAAATAAGTAATGATTTTTCTTTTAGTACAGATCATCTACATTTCTTTATATTAATCATGCTATTTTACATAATAGTAACTGTTTATATTAAGTAAACACAACAATCACATTAGAAATAATTTAAAACATTTCTCTAGAAAAGGTGTCATTAAGAAGTTTACTAAATAGGCAGAAAAGTAAATAAATCCTTACATATGTTGCTGATGTAATTTTGCAATTTCTTTTTCAAAATCTTGAGGTTGATTAGGAATGAAAGAATAATCTGAGAGGTAGCCTGGCAAGTTTTCTGACTGATTGTAGTCTCCAAGTTCAGCTAATAAATGGAAGAAAAATATTCACATTAATAAACGCTTTTTTTTTTTCCAATTTCTATGGTCAAAATAGCAATGTCATAAATTCTATTATATTTCTGAAAGTAAATTATTTATGTATCTGTTACCATTTAAGCAAGTTATCACAATATATTTAACATTCTTCTAGGTTTCAAACAACTTCAGAATTTTTCTTTTAGGAATCAAAGTAATTGCTAACTAATTGGATGTTTCATTACACTTCCTCTATAGTCACATTCTTTTGTATAGTGACATATGTCTAAAGAACTCATTAAAAGCAATGTATTATCAACACAGACCATATAATTACATGCCATTTGATTCAAATATGGGCTGATACTTACACTGAACAGCAAATGAAGCCAAAAGGGCAGCAGTATTATAAGGACAGGACAATCTGTTAAAACAAAAGGAAAATAAATTATACAAGGTTAAACACAATAATTTCAAAAGCACTATAATTTGTTATACTATCCACACTTGAAATTTCCATGTGACTTATACTTTAATTATTAAGTAACGAACTTATTTGACAAAAGGAATTCATGCTATATGTAACCATTTTTCAATAGATAATGTGTGCAATGATCATGAATTACTTCAATACAGAGTTAAGAGTATTTTTCGACCCATTACTAAAAATATAAAATAGCTCACCTTCCAGTAAGAATGTCTTGTTTAATTTGCAAAAAATACTGGTACCTTAAAAAAAAAAAGATAGTTAGCATTTACTTGAATTATAACATTTACAGTTTAAAAACTATATGCTTACATTAACTAAAAAAATTAAAATACTTAAGTATTTGTTTCTTTACCATACATGTTAGCACATGAAAACATATTTTAAAATAAGCTTTCATAAATTCAAGAATCCAAGTCTTTAAATTTCTTTGATAAAATTCTGTACTGCAAATATTTTATTTCCACTAAATAAAAACAAACATTTTGTTTTTAAGAGTTACATGACTGAGGGCAAAATTTAAGGAGAAATACTCTAAAGACTGGCATATGCAGAAGGCAGAACTGGAAAGCACAGCAAACTTGAGTCACACACACAGGAAAGCTGAAAGTAGCAAAGGACTAGAGACCAGTTGAAGAAAATCATTCTTTCTGCTGAGATAGAAAGCCAGCTAGCTGCAAGGATAGGTCCCTGTGTTGTTTATCTTATCATTAGGAAGCAAGAAGCTGCTAACTGTAAAAAAGCACCTTTCCTCTTCAACTAAGAAAGTTCTCTTTGATCAGGAAAAAAAAGTTCCTTTTCTCATTATTCCTCTACTATTAGAATTGCCAAGTACCCAATTTCCTTTAAAACTAACAAGAATATTAGCATCCTATCACAAGAATGCTGGGGTTGCTTACAAGATGGCATTGTCCTTCCATCCCTGCTAGTGGGTAAAGTCACTTTCTCATAGATGTATCAATGCTTGAGCAAAGCCACCTGTGCTGTGTAATGTTGGCAGAAGACCAAATTTTGTGGCTTTAAAGGTTTAAACAGAGAATTTACAGATTTTTATCTCACCTTGCTAAAAAAAGTATACATATTCTAAGCATCAAAAATCATTTAAAATTTTAGTTGTTTGGTTGATTAAAGTCATTAAAGAGCTCCATGACAATTCAAATTACCAAAGAATGTAATTAACATCTTCAGAGAATGAGATATTCATTAGAAAATTAAAAAACAAAAAACAAAAAACTGATACAAATATCCTGGCTTCATATATTAATGAAGTACATAATTTCTCTGGGAGGCTTAATACATAATATTACTAATATTATTTACTTTATCAATCCAAAACAACATATTTCTACCCAGCCTATTTGGTTTCGTAATTAAAAGTTCCTGGTGGGAAACAATCTTATAGTTAAGATTGACAGGTCATGTATATCATTGATAAAATATGTAAATCCTACATAAATAATATCTATGCTTGTTAAATTTTATTTACATACCAATCACTAAGGATTGATAGAGTGGAAACCATAATAAGCCAAACCTAAGCTTATTAGTTATAAGCTAACTAAACCTGTGATCTTTGGGAAATTACTTAAAATTTGGCTGAGCCTTAGTTTCTACATTTGTTTAAAAAAAAAAAAAGAAAGTAGTATCACTTGCCTAGTATATGTATCCCAGGGGATTTAAATAGAAAGATAAAGCCTAATTTTTAAAAATAAGACCTTTAAAATAGATTAGTAATGACTGAGGTAAATATAGAAATGATCTATTTAAGCTGCAAAAATAATATAACTTTTCTAATCCAGGCAATAACTAATACCATGATCTAAATACCATTGTGTACTGTGTACACCTAGGCACTCAAAAAGGTATGAAAGTAATGTCATTTGTATTCTCTTGACTCCTGAGAAAGCTTCAGTTCTAATGATGCCAGCATCTGCTAATACTAAATGATATTTAATCTAATGGAAGCACTATACATCTATTCTTTTTTACCATTAACATAAAATAGAATCTCAAGGTAAGGAGATGCAGTCGATTTCCTGTTTTGTGGGATTTAAACTAGTCCTTAAAATTAAGCAATTGTGGCTAAGGGTGTCTTATTACCCAACAGGACAATTGCATTAAGGCTACTTAAGCACTAAAGTTTTAAAAGAGTGCTTCCTAAACGTAGTGGAATATTAGAATCACCTGAGAAGCCTGTACTGTCTCTGCATAGGTCCCTACCCGAAACTTATTAAATCAGAGTATCTAGAGGTGTGGTCAAGGCACAAGCTCCCCTAAGTGATTCTAATTGGTAATCAGGGTAGAGAATCATTAATGCACACTATGATAATAAAAAAAACTAGCCACTTACTTCATTTTGCCAAATAGTACCAGTTACAAGATTACAGGATATTCCATTGTAAAGGATTTTTGAAATAATGCATTATTTCTAGTGAAAACAAATACTTTTCTAGACTGATAGACTGAACACATTAATTCCTCAATTATCAAACTTGACTTTACTTTCTTCTATATCAGGAAGATATTTTGACTTAATTATTAGTGAAACAGTTATTCCTTGATTATGCTTTTAATATAGGCTATAAAAGAATAAACACATTCAAGCTCCATTAAGAAATTCAAGGAGTTTTTTGAGTGAAGTAAATTATGAATATGGCTATAATTGGCAAGGTTTTATTTGTTTATGCTAACAAACTTTTCGTAAACATGAAATACATTAGAAATTCAATTTAAAATTACTGATCTTTTAATTATAAATATTTCTTATATATTTAAAAATCTGATTACTAAAACATATATTACAGAATACTTTGTTACTTGATTTCAAGTTATATGTACCAGGAAATAATAAAATGCATTTAAAAATACTTTATAATTCACAATTTTCATTAATTCAGAGTAGTTTCCTTGAAGTTCATCCAAAATTACTTTAAGTAATTTTTACTATACTAAGAATCTTGTTATTTTAATTAACAACAACAAAACCTAAGAGCTGCAAGATTAAACTAAAGGGTATTTATATAATACAACTTTGCTATTCAAGATAAATTAGCTGGGATACCATTAATTTTTTTTTTAATTTATTTAGTTTCAAGTATACAGTACATTCGTTAGACATCTATATAGTTAGTAAAATGATCCCAATTGTTCCCTCCCTCTCTTGACCTCAGCTCCACCTAGCCAATGTATTGTTAATTGCATTCCCTATGTTATGCTCCCCATCCCTATGACCATCCATCAGCTACTAATTTGTACTTCTTTAACCCTTCACCCCATTCTCCTAGACCCCCATTCCCCTCTCCCCTCTGTCCGCCACCAAATTGTCCATTATATTTGTGAGTCTGTTTTTGATTAGTTTGTTCTTTTTATTCCTTAGATTCCACAGATAAGTGAAATCATATAGTGTTTATCTTTCTCTGACTTAAATACCTTCTAGGTCCATCAAAGCAATATCTTTTTCCATCTCCTTCCTTGTCATATGTAGGGGTTTTGTTTTCTTATCCTTTCAGCCACTCTACCTTTTGGTTGGAGCTCTTAATTCTTGTCCATTTAAGGTACTTATTGATAGGAATGCAGTTGTTACCATTCTTTATTCCTGTTTTTGATACATGTTTTTTCTTCTTAAAGAAGCTCTCCAACATTTCCTATAATTCTGGCCTGGTGGTGATAAATTCCTCTAGCTTATTTTTGTCTCGGAAGCTCTTTATCTGTCTTCAACCCTAAATGATAGCTTTGCTGGATAAATTATTCTTGGTTGTATATCCTGGGTCTTCATCTTGTTGAATATTTTTTACTAAGTCCTTCTGTTCTGCAGAGTTTCTTTTGAGAAATCAGCTGCCAGCCTTATAAGTAACTATCTGTTTTTCTCTTGCTGCTTTCAATATTCTTTCTTTGTATTTAAGCTTTGGCATTTTAATTATGATGTGTCTTGGTGTGGGCTTTTTTTTCTCTCCTCTTTAATTCCCTCCCCCCCACTTCCACCTCTGACCTATGGATGTTGCCGTCTCCCCTTAAGAACTGGATCTCTGAAGGCGGGGTGTCTCCTCCCACATTCTCGTGGCATGTACCCAGGGCCTGGGGCCCCCCAGGTTATGATTCGGGGCTCCACCTGGGGCGTGAATCCAGGACCTTGTGTGTGTAAAGCAGACATGCTAACCACTACACTATGGAGCCACCCCTTGGTGTGGGCCTCTTTGGATCCTTGATTTTGAGGATTCTCTGAGCTTCGTGGGGTTTTATGTCCATATCCTTCACCAGGTTAGGGAAGTTTTCCATCATTATTTCTTCAAACAGCAGTTCAACATCTTGATTTTCTTCAGTTACACCATTCAGATAAATATTTGGAGCCTTAATAGTGTCCCATATCCTCCTTAAATTATTTTTATAGTCTTGGCATCTTATCTCTTGCCATTCTGACTGAGTGTCCTGATTGGCTTTCATGTCCTCTAGATAGGTCATTTGATCCTTTTCTTTATTCACTTTGTTTATTCCATTTAATATCCTTCTCATCTCAGATAATGTGTTCTTCATTTCAAACTGGTTCCCTTTTATAATTTCCATTTTTGTTTTTTATCTTTGTTAAAGTTCTCACTGAATTTATCTACACGTCCCAAAAGCTCATTGAGCATCTTTATAACCAGTGTTTTGAACTCTGCATCTGTTAGATTACTCGACTCCACTATATCTGAATCTCTGTTTTACTCTCTTATATGGTTTCTGCTTTTTTGTCTTCCCATGTTGGCTGTCTTTCCGTGTCTGTTTCTATGTACTAAGCAAAGGTCCTAAATCTCCTGGTCTTATTAGTGTGGATTTGTGAAGTAGGTGTTCAGTGACACAGTCCTGAGAGGGGTTCAGCTGCAGGCCAAATTTAGCCCAAACCTCTACCTCTCTGGGGCCACTTGTTAAGATTCAGCAAGGAATCCACAGAGGCCGTGCTCATAGTTGCCTCAAAAGGCCACACCAGAAACCGAAGCCAGCTGCCTCCACCAGTGTGAGTCTCAGCAAGGAACACCTGACTTGCTGAGGTATACCTGGAGGTGGCTTGAGTGGGGCCCGAACTGGAGTAGGCGGGGTTTCAGGGAATCCTCTGGGCGGAGCGACCTCTATTATCCAGCTTGATGATGTCAGGGCTATGGCGGGGCTGTGTCAGGCGCATTGGTAGCGGGGAGGTCTCAACAGAGAACAATGGATACCACCAGGCACTTCTGTACAGAGCGAGTGTCTCCTCAGCCCTCACTCCAACAATGTCTCCCTGTAAGTCCCTGGTGCCCCCAGCACGCAGCCGAACGGGCACTGGTGCTCAGAGCGACCAGGTCTGTCACCCGAAAATCCACTCACAGATGTGGCCCCTTTAAGAGGCGTCTGCCTCTGCTGCAGCCTCCATTTTACTCAGCAGCTCGGGACTGGGCGGCCCCGAGTCCTCATCCTGTCCTACCTTCTGCCATTGCAAGGTGATTTCTTGGATTTCTCCCTAATTGTATGGCTTGTTCTTCTAGATCCCAGGCGATTTTTCCTTGCTGCTGCTTCTTGTTTCTTTCACAACCTTAATTTGGTTGCCAGAAGGATGAACATAGCCTCTATCATTTATGCCATTATTTTTACAGCCATCGATACTATTAATTTCAAAATTTAAGACTGCCTATATTACTGAGTTCTCCTGTTTTGAAAAAGGTAGTATCCTGACCTCCAACAAACATATTGAAAATGACTCTTAAGGATTTTTCTTAACTGGTCTACTTGAAAACTCTACCTCACAAACACCCGAGAATTGGCAAGTACAGCTAAATATCTTTAATTTATTCATTTGTTTCTCCACTTCACCATAGTATTCTAAACAATAATAATGCATTAACATCTAACAGCCTATCTACACATTTTTAGATACAGAATTTTAATTTGGCAAATATCTTTAAGAGTAATTCTGAATATAGTCACTGACCTTTATGGAAGGTATAATCTGCTAATTTTTTACTCTGTCTTTTTTTTTAATGAATTCTGTCTTTCAAGCAACACACAAGGTTATCATTCAGGTTATTTTAATAATGACAGTTACCACACTGTAATTATTTCTCACTATTTCTACCTTAAATAGTTCACTTAACATTCATACACTATCAAAATGTTCCTCTGGGTCATTCTTCTGTATACAGTATTTTCAATTTGTGGTTGGGAATCCACATATGCAGAAGGCCGACTTATATGTGACTTTTGACTGCATAGGTGGTCAGTGCTAAGGCTTATGTTGTTCAAGGGTCAATTATATATAGAATTTACTTTTACAAGGAAAAAAAAAGCAGGCACAATTTTCACATGTAGAAAATTTTAATATTTATATATCTCAGGAGGCTGCTTGTAGCTCAATGGGGCGGCCCTGGGTTCCAATCTCCTAAAGCCCTCTCGGTCATCCCAGAAGAGAGGAAACTTACCTTGAAACCTGTAACTCATTCTGTGCGTTGGCTGATAAACTCAAAACTGTAGCATGATAATCTATTTTTGCTTAATTAATTTTAAAATGTCATAACAGTTTTGACAATATTTTCAAGAAAAATATGCCCCATACCCACCTTGTATATTCTTCTTGCAACTTGTTGGGGTCACTTACGAAAAATTTGACTCTAAAGTTCAAACTGTAAGGCGATCCTCCTAGAATTAATAAAAGCAGTTCTAATTAATCAGATTATATTAACCCTTTATCTTTATAAAGTATACTTGAAAAATATCAAATAAATATGTATGCTCACTCTTAAGCTGCTTCCTTATTGGTTTGTTCGGATCCAGCCACCTCTGAAAAATAAAAAAGACTGATTTCATTTTTCCTTGAGGAACTAATACATCGATTCATGCAAATCTGTCCTATCTGAAGATTAATGCTAAAAACTGCATATTTGAAAAGGCCTAGGTAGGAATAAATAATCTACAGACATTCACATCAAACAAAATTACAATGGAAAGTACTAAATGTATTTGTGGTAGCTTTAAGATTTTAATTTCCCATCAAATTATACAGTATACCAAAACATCTATTCCTAAAGTAAAAATGCTTAATAATCACAACAATCTGAAGTGATCTGTGTTAATACAACTATATTATGAAACAGTCTGGCGAGTTTTAAAAATTCTTTCATAAAAATATGCTCGGCCTTATGCTCTCATTCAGACAAAATTTAACTCTACTCCATGAAAATCTACTCTTAAGAAAAATTTTGTAACTTCTACCCTATTCCGTAAAAATAAGCCACATACACACCCCCCAAAGAAAACCACACTGATTTTCTAAGAGATAATGTTTAGTTTGAGAAAAGACTGCTTCTTCTATATGAGGACTGTAAATAGTCTCTCTCAACACTTCTGAATCCTAGTTAAGCTCTATTTTAGAAAAACTGTAACTGAATTCAGAAAATATTTCAACTGCTAACATATTTCACTTAAAGAAATTAAAGAACCGCAAATTAGGTAATAGATGTGGCAGTATTTTCAAAGCACTACACAAATACAAGCTTATGTACCGTTATTTAAAAACCTTACTCCTCCCTCCCATACTTGATTCCATGAAGAACACATAGATTTTACTAAGAAATGGCTGGGACTAATCCATGAGTCTCTCCTTTCCATTATTCTAACATCCAACACATCAAATCCAGCTGATTCAACCTTCAAACTGTACCTAGAGTTTAACAACTCTCCATCTACTCTGCCAGAGCCTCTTAATTGCTATCTCTGCTTTTTTTTTTCAAAGCAAACGAATTTCAGTTTGTTTTTATTTCAGGTTCACTGTTTCCCTTATATTTTATCAGTTAGAATAAACAGTCAAAACGTGTCAGGAAATAAATCAAGTCGTTCATCAGAAAATAAAATTTTGTTGGTTTTTCCACGTGATTAAGTATTATAGGTCTACTAACAAAAATGAAAAATCAATACTTGTATATTCCAAATTTTCCAAGTTTCTCCACTTCACATTTTAATTATTAGTTTAAATTCATACAATCACTATGTAAAGTAACTAAGTATATGATTCAAAATATATTTCTTTATGATGGTTTGAAAATTTGTGGTAGTTGGTTTTCAATTACTAGACATCTATGAAGATCTCATCAGTGCTAGCCAGTTAATTAGAAAAAATATGACGAGTAGTACTATGATGGAAATTTCAAAATATTTAATAGGGAGAAAACAATGTACTAAGAGTGAAATATATTTCGTTTAATTAGAATATACATTGCCTTCTAATCCAGCTAATATACTTCAGTCAGCAGCAAACTGAAGCCGTATATTATCAATGATCTCTCAGATCACTCTTAAGTATATAATCTGGGTTACATTAAATAACCTTATTTAGGTAACCACTTTAAATATTTGTAGACTCAAGTACTTCTTAAAGTTTTCAGTTACTGATTTTCAAATCTTTGTAGGTATAAGCCTCTCAGAAAGGCAAGCATAATCAGGTTTCCTGCCCATTTGGTCTTTTCCTTTGATAACCACCCATGTTACTCTTACAGCCTGTCAATTAGCATTTAATGAGAACCTGCTGTGGGGCTAAGGCCTCTAACAGGGCCTAGAACCAAACAAAAGGTTAGGTTTGCCTAGAGAAGCTTACAATCAAGTTGGTGGTTTTCATGAGCATAAGTTAGCATAGGTTTGCTTGATTTTGTTTATCAACAGCAATGACAAAGATGTTTTTCTAGAGGTAGCACTGGCTTTGACACTTCCCTTCAGCTGATACTAATAAAAAAATAATGACAAAGTTTATACAGAATCCCAGTAGGACAGTCTCCAGAAGTTTGCATAACCATAGATCAGATTTATAATAAAAAGTACTGGAATGTTTCTTAATTAGCCACACATTAAGCTAAAATGTGTTAGAATTCTTCACGTTTTAAGAGTAAAATTTCAGGACATACTTGTGATCTCTTCTAACAAGTAAGACAGGAGGGAAGTTTTGAGTGAGGATTTCCAACCAAGCCATGTACAACCAATCTGATATAGATCCTTTTCTTGCCACCAGAAGGCTCAGGACTATGAGATTAGCAGTTCTTGAATGCTCCTTTAAGAATTCAGCCAAACTCGGCAGTAACTCTTTTCTTGACTGCTTCCAATTCTGCATCTGTCCCTGTTTCTTAACACCTCTTCATCCTCCATCTAAAAGCCAGAGTAGTCTTTTAAAACATAATGTCTCTTCTTTGCTTAATATCTCTTGACAATTTCTCAATGCAAGGTTCAAAGTCCTTAGCACGATCTCTTTATACCTCTTACTCAATTTACTAAGCTCCAGCTATAATGGCCCCCTTTCTGTTACTCAAAAGATGCCATCCTAGGGTCTTCAATTTCAAGTTTCCTTATGCATAGAATGTCCTTCTCCAGGTTTCCCATGGCTGAGTCCTTTCATTACCTGTGCCACCTCCTCGGAAAGGTCTTCATTGACTACTCTATTAAAAGTATGTCAAAAAGCTTCTATTTACTTAGAAACAGGCAAGGAACACTGAATTCTTTCATAACATTTTTTTTTCACTGTAATATGTTTGGTTTACATTTTTATTGCCTATCTCTTTCATTACATTATGAACTCTATGAGGTAAGGGATAAAATTTGATTCATTCAAAGCTGAACAGTCAGAACCTAGCACAGGACTTGGCATATAATATCAATTTTAAATATTTGGTGAAGGACTGACTAAACCTGTTGAATGACTCAACAGTCGGCGGGGGTGGGGGAGTGGGGTGTGCGCCAATAATCAGCTGGTTTTCACTCCTACTTAATATATTTGTTTCCCTTATATATTCACATGTTATCTATCTTTCTACCCATCTATTAAGCTAGTGATTTTGTTCTTCAGTATTTATAAGAAAAGTTGTAAATTACTTTCATTTTAATACTTGTCTAAAATCAAAATTTGGGATCAGTTCATCTATATAAAGCTTGCCTCCTTAATTCAGTTTCCCTTAAAAATATTCTGATATCAGAGATAGAAACACATTTACATACACGAATAGATGTGTTAAACTGACATGGCTTAGAAGGAATACAATGATAAACACTGGGAAATTCAAAAGACTTCATCAATGATGTTAATGAGATAGGACTCAGGATCTTGGCTTAAGCCAAGAAGATGGAGCAATGCTATAATGAGCACTACTAGACAGTAAAGATAGTGTTCATAGTAAAAACACACTGTCAAAAGAAAAACAAAGGAAAAAAATAACACATAAAGAAGTTCTACAAATCAATAAGAAAAAGATCAACACTAATAGAAAAACAGGCAAAGAATAAGAATAGAAAGTTCACAGAAAAGGAAATATTTTTTGATATTTTTTAATTGCAAGTAACTGAAACCACTTAAGTATATGAAAATATATATAACCTTGATCATATTTAGAGAAATATAAAAGTAATCTACTTTAGGTTATCATTTTTCAACAACACTGGCAAATATTAAAACTTTTAATGATATATCACAATGGCAAGAATGTGAGGAAAATAGGCACATACATAGCTTATGAGAATATAAACTGTACCATCTCAATGCAGGACAATTTGGCAATATTTATCAAAATACAAAATGCGTATGACCATAGATCTAGCATTATTCTTATACAGAATTTTATTGAGATATATTTCACGCAATATAAAATCCATTATTTTAAAATGCACACTTCAGTGTACTACTTTATTATATTAAGTTGTACAATCATCAACACTAAATAATGTCAGAATATTTGCATTACCCCCCTGACAAAATCCTGTTTCTATTAGTAGCCAGTCCCAATGCTCCACTAGCCATAGCTCTTACCAACTTCTCATCTACTTACTGTCTTTATGAATTTGCATATTTTGGACATTTAATGTGAATGCAATCATACAATAGGTGGTCTTTTGTGTCTAGCTTCTTTCACTTAGTCCACTAGACCCAATTATCCATGGGGGATACATTCCAAGACCCCCACTGGATGCCTGAAACTGGAGATAGTACCAAACCCTATATGTACTATGTCCTTTCCTATGTATACATACCTATGATAAAGTTCAATTTATAAATAAGGTACAGTAAGAAATTAAAAACAATAATAATGAAATAGAACAATTACAACAATATACTGTAATGAAAGTTATGTAAATTTGGTCTCTCTTTCAAAATATTTTGTTACACTATACTCACCCTTCTTGTGATTATGTGAGCTGATACAATGCCTGTGTGATAAGATGAAGTGAGGTGAATGACATAGGCATTGTGATGTACCGTTAAGCTACTACTGACCTTCTGATGATATGTCAGAAGGAGGATCATCTGCTTCAGGTCATCCTGGATCACAAGCTATGAGCAACTACTAAGTGACTAACAGGTGGATAATGTATACAGTATGGATATGCTGAACAAAAGGATAACTAACATGCAAGGTTGGGATGGCATGAGATTTCATCACACAACTCAAAATGGTGTGCAACTTTAAGTTATGAATTTTTTATTTTTGTGATTTTCCAAGTAATATTTTTTGATCGCAAGTAACAGAAACCATGGAAAGCAAAACCACAGATAAGGGGGAACTACTGTACAATGTTTTCAAGGTTCATCCGTGTTGTAGTATGCAACAATACTTCATTCCATTTTATAACTGACATTTGGGTTTCTATCTTTTGGCTATCATGAATAATAATGCTATGAACACTTGTATACAAGTTTTTCTGTAAATAAATGTTTCAATTTTCTCAGATATTTGTGGAGGAGCAGTATTGTTTGGTCATATGGTAACACTATATATAATTTTTAAAAGAATTGCCAAATTCATTTTCATAGTGGCTGTAACTTTTTACATTCCTACTATGTATGAAGGTTCTTATTTCTTTGCATCCTCATCAATACTTGTTCTTAACTATCTTTTTAATTATAGCCCTCCTACCAGGTGTGAAGTAATATGGTGTTCCATTTTATTGCTGGATAATATTCCATTTTATAGATATATCACTTTTAGTTCATTCATTCATTAGTTGATGAACATCTGAGTTATTTCTTTGTACTTTTAACTATTATGAATAATGCTAATATGAATATCTGAGTACTAACTTTTGTGGACATGTTTTTAATTCTATTGGGTATATATCTGGGAGGGAAATTGCTTACAGTAACTTTTCTGTTACAGCTTAGAAACAAGTATTGTAAGCCCTCTAATTTTGTTCTTATACAAATGGGCACTGAGAGTATATCACTACCTATATTTAGTCACATACCATATTTACTGTGCTAAAATTTCTTGTACCAATTGAATTACTGTGGTATATCTGAGATAAGATTAATTGTTTGCAATGCAATACATGTAAGTTTAAAATGTGGTATTTTATGAGAAATGATTAATACCTAGTACGTATTAATAGCTCATAGAGAGGTTCCAGTTCAAGATGTAGGAAGATCCTAAACACACCTACTTCCATGGACACACTGAATTTAAAAGCTATATACAGAACAATTCCCGCTAAAAACAACCCAAAAAATTACTGAGCAACTTTTACACATAGGATGAATAAGAAAAAACCCACACAGAAGCGAGTAGGAGAGGCTGAAACACAATCTTACCATAAACCCCACCCTAACATGGCAACCTGCAGTCAAGAGGGAACTCACAACCCTGGGCTTCTGCCTGAAGAGCAAAGGGTTTGAACCACACATAAGGACCCTAACTTTTAAGACCTGCAACTGAGAAATGAGCCCCTAAAACTTATAGCTCTGAAGGCCAATGGGGCTTGTGATCATAAGACCTGTACAACTATAGAGAATTGAGAAACCGTTCTTAAAGGGCTCATGCCCACTCACCCACCCATCCCAGTGCACCGAGAAGAGGCAGCTGACTGAACACTGTCCAGATTTTCTATGAAAGCAGCTTATTTGATTATCCAAAAGCATGGGCCTCAAGGGAAGGTACCTAATTTAATACATATCTAGGGGCCTACTGAAATACTCTCCAAAGATTGGAGGCTGGCAGGCAGGCAGTCTTTTCATTTTCCCTCTGCTTCATACCAGGTTGCAGGTATCTCTCAGGAAAGGGGTTGTATATTCTTCATCTGGTGCCCTAATTTTTACAGTTGCCACCCAGGAGATAACTCTAAATTGCTTGGCTCTGGTGGCCAGTGGGGCTCCACCTTGCAGGTCCCACAGTAATGTTAACAAACAGAAAGAGTTCTTAACCAGGGCATTGCAGTCGGGCAACAGATTGAGACACCTGTGCCTCAGTCTTTCTGTGAAAAGAGCCTATGAGCTTATCTTCATAGCTGTGGCTGGAGGAGCAGGCATATAAACACATATCTAAAGCCCAACTATAATCCTTTCCAGAGACCACAGAGGGAGGATGCTATCTTTGAGCTCTGCCTCTGCTGCACTCCAGACCACCAGTGTCTATTGAAGGAGAGCATGTACATGTATCTGATGCTATTTTTGTGGCTGCCACTCAGAGGATGCATGGTTTTGGTAGCCAACGTGCATTCATGGGTCCCATGGGACTGAGGGGCAGGCCTCTTGTTTAGCACATACCTAAGAGCCTATTTAGGTCTCTCCAGGAAAGAAGGTGGATGCATGTGACCTTTGTGCTCTCCCTCTGTCCTGCACCAGGCTGTTGGTGTCTCTGAGAAAGGAGTTGGTATACACATCTGATGCCGTGACTTATGTGTCTGCTACCCAGAGGACACATACTTTTATAGCTCTAGTGACCAGTGGTAGGCTTGGGTTCATGGGTTCAACAGGACAGTAGCAAACAAACAAACAAAAAGGTCTTAACTGCCTATCACTCCAGGGCTCAGCACAAAGGGAGCAGACAGAAATGCCTATCTCCCAATTTTCCCAAGAAAGAAGTATTAGTTGCATACTTTAAAAGTTGCTGCCTGAGAGTCTGGATTCCAATGAGGTGGAAACTAGGTGCTGACTGAGATCCTCCCATTTGGGACAATGGCTGGCCTTAGCACACCCTTAACTACCGGGAGCTACTAAAAATAAAATAGGCTGTTTGAACAATCATAAATGCTTAAGAAACAACCAAGAGCTAGGGCCAGGTTGAAATGATAAGGTTCATCTCCTTCAAGCCTGGAAGAGGTAGCTGTTTTAGCTAATGCATAGCAAATAACACATAAGAGTCAAAGAAAATGAAGAAATAGAGAAATATGTTCCAAATGAAAGAATAAGATAGAGGCTCAGAAAAAGACTTTAATGAAATGGAGATACGTGATTTACCTGCTAGAGTTTAAAAGAGGTCAGAGAGATGTTTAATGAGCTCAAGAGAAGAACAGATGAATACAGTGAGAATTTCAACAAAGAAAAAGAAAACATTAAAAAGTATAAATAGAAGTCATAGAGCTGAAGATCACAGTAACTTAAATAAACAAACAAACAAAAAAACCAATAGAGAGGTTCAACAACAGACTAAATGGATCAATGAACTCGAAGACAGGGCAGTGGAAATCACTCAATCTGAAGAGCAAAAATGAAAAAGAATGAAAAAGAGTTAAGATAGCTTAGAGGACTTATGGGACAACATCAAGTGGACCAACATTCATATCATAGGGGTTTCAAAAGTAGAAAAATGAGAGAAAGAGGCAGAAAACTTATTTGAAGAAGTAATGGCTGAAAACTCCCTTAATCTGCAAAGAAAACAGGCATACAGGAAAAACAGGAATCCCAGAGAGTTCCAGAGAAGACGAAACCAAAGAGACTCACATTAAGACACGTTTTAATTAAAGGGTCACAAGTTAAAGACAAGGAAAGATTCTTAAAAATAGCAAGAAAAAAACAATGTGTTATGTAAAAAGGAAACCTCTGCAAGCCTATAAGCAGATTTTTCAGTAGAAATTTTTCAGGTTAGAAGGGAGTGGCATAATAAATTCCAAGTGCTGAAAGAAAAAGACTGCCAACCAAGAATACTCTACCCAGGAAAGTTGTCCTTCAGAACTGAAGGTAAAAGAGTTTGCACACAAGCGAAAGCAAGAAAGAGTTCATCACCATCAAACCAGCCTTACACGAAATGTTAATGGGACTTTTAAAAGTTGAAACGAAAGGGCACTAATTAGTGACAGGAAAACATATAAAGTATAAATCCACTGGTACAGATAAATATATAGTAAAATTCAGAATAATCTAATGTTGTAAAGGTGGTCAAATATGTGGTGGCAGAAAGAAATCTACCTATAGGAAGTGAACACACGGTGTAAATATATATAGGCCTTATGGTTAAAGTGAAAAAAAAAAAAGCTAGTATGAAGGTTAAAAGACAAAACCAGTTAAAAATAAATATACTCACAATAGTTTAATTGATACACAAGGTAAAAAGATATAGACTATGACATCAAAAGCACGAAATGTGAAGGGGGAGTAAAAATGTAGAGGTTTAGAATGTGTTTAAACTTAAGTTTTTATCAATTTAAAATGGACTGTTAATATAAATTGTTTTATGTAAGCATATAGTAGATACACGAAAGATAAAAAGAAAGGAATCTAAGCCTATCACTATGGAAAAATCATTGAGAAAGAAAACAATTAACAAATGATAATAATTACATACCTACCAATAATTATTTTAAATGTAAATGGACTAACTTCACCAATCAAAATACACAGAGTGGCTGAGCAGATTTAAAAAAAAAAAAACAAGACCTATCTATATGCCACCTATAAAAGACTAACTTCAGATGTAAGGACATATACAAACTGAAAATTAAAGGAAGGGAAAAGAGACCCACATTAAAACACATTATAACTAAAGTGCCAAAAATTAAAGACAAGCAAGGAATCTTAAAAACAGCAAGGAAAAAAAATGTTATATAAGAAGGAAATCTTTTTCCTTGCAAGTGGAAACCAAAGAAAAACCAGGTAGCTCTACCTATATAAGACAAAATAAACCTTGACACAAAGACTGTAATACAAGACAAAGAAACTCATTATGTAATGATAAAGGGTTCAGTCCAATAAGAGGATATGTGCGAACATTTATGCACTTAACATAGGACACCTAAATAGATAAAGCAAATATTAACAGACCTAAAGGAAGAAATAGACAGCATTACAAAAATAGTAGGGTGCTTTAATAACTCACTTTCATCAATGGGTAGATTATCCAGACAGAAAATCAATAAGGAAACGGCTGATAACAAAGTGTTGGTGAGGAAAGAGAGCCCTTGTGCACTTGTGGTAGGAATTTAAATTGCTGCAGTTATTATGGAAAACAATATGGAGGTTCCTCAAAAAATTAAAAATAGAAATACCATATGACCCAGCAATTCCATTTCTGATATTTATTCAAAGGAAATGAAAATATCAACTTGAAAAGATGTTTGTATCACCATGTTCACTGCAGCATTATTTACAATAGATATAGAAGCAACCTAAGTGTCCATCAATAGATAAATGTATAAAATTTGGTATATACAAAAAATGGAATAGTGTTCAGCATAAAAAAGAAAGAAACTTTGCCATTTGCAACAACTTGGATAGACCTTGAAGGCAGAGAAAGACAACAACCATGTGACCTCATTTTTTTATTACTATGAAAAAAGCAACCTATTTTGGAAAAGATAAATTACAGTTGACCCTTGAACAATGCAAAAGTTAGGGGCCCTGGCCAGCCACACAGCTGAAATCCATATATGACTTAAGTCAGCCCTCCACATATGCAGATTCTCAACTGTGGATCAATACTGTTGATCCTTCAACAACATGGGATTGAATTGCATGGCTCCAACTGTAAGTGAATCTGCACAGTTCAAACTCATGTTGTTCAGGGTCAACTGTATATAGAGAGAAAAGAGGAGAGAAGAAAAAGAGAAGAGAGGGAAAATAGAGAGGAAGGAAGGAAGGGAGGGAGGGGAAGGAAAGGAAGGACAGGAAAGAGGAGACAGAGAAAGAAAATACAACAAATATACTTAACAAGAAGTACATGCACAAGAGTAAAGAACAAATATTAATGACTATGATGGAAAACCAAATAGGTAACAGACTGGAAATATTGGTAAGATTAAAAGAAAATTTTTTTAAGTAAGCTTGTTTAAAGTAATTAACTAAAAACAGTTCAGGGTTCCTACTGTAAACTACCTGACCTTGAAAGAAAATAATACACAGCCATACATTTACCTCCTTATTTATCTTTTCTCAGTATCACTTTTGATACTAAGTAGTTTACACTCTCATTCTTGGTATCACGTTTGAGATGTATATTTCGTCCTAAAATAATTCATTATTTGCAGCCTATTGTATATGGAGCACTGTGCCAGGTATCAGGGTGACACAAAGATAAAGACTAGCCTCAAGAATTTGGAGTCATGAAACGTATCAGATCAAGAAAGTATTATAACTATCACAGGATACAAGAGAAAGAGGTACATTGTACCTGGAGATGGTGGTGGTGAGGAAAGGTTTTAGAAAGAAAGTGACTTTTGAGTCTTAAAAAATATGAGGTTAAAGTGGAAACGTGAAGGGTGAGGAATGAGGAATGCAGCTTAAGGTAGAAGTAAGACATTCCAGGAAGAAAAAGCATGCATATACAAGATAGCACAGATCAAGTAACTAAATATTAAACTGTAAAAGGTTCCATTTTCTATCCTTTTTCAGAAACCTAGATGCCATTACTTGTCCTGATGGTAGCTATTTGATATTAACTTTTTCTTCTCTTATAGGTCAGTCCTATTTCTTGTTATAAATCAGGTTAGAAAGTTGGGATAAAGAGAAACATTAACAACTTTTGATTCTGTGTGACTTGAGCATCTTCCACATAAAGGAATACTGGAGACTTATCATGTGCAAGCTTAGTTTCCTTGTTGATCTTTATTCTAACTAAAATCCAGCCATAAAAGTAAATAAAAGATAGTCTCAACAGCACAGCAGAAAAAAAAGGTAGAAAAATTTAGATTTGACCACAACTTTGCCCCTCAATAGTTGTGCTACCCTGGGTAGATTTACACACACACACACTCACCACCACCACCCCTTCCCAGTGCCAGAAAACTGGTGAGGCCTGAAATGAATCATGGCCTGAGCATTTTCCCCATAACAGCTTCCCCTAAACTTTAAGAGTCTCTTTCTTCATCTGTAAAATCAGGTGACCAAACCAAATGGTGGCTGTGAATGTTGGCCAATGAGTATCAAACTCACAAAGGGAAATTTTAGTGGATGCATAGTAACATCTAATTATGCTTTTATTCTATATTTCCCTGATGCACATGTGTTTAGTAGATGTCCTCTATCAGAGTGAGGATATCCCTTTCTTTTCCAAGTTTCTTGAGAGTTTTCAGCCTATTGTATATGTTGAGTTTTATTCTATGTAAATTATGCCTTAATTACACTGATTAAAAAAACAACCTATATCTAACAGCAGACTCAATGGAACACTAAATACTCTCCTCCTCAGACAGGGAACAGGGCTAAGTAGTCTGTTCCCATCATTTCTATTCATCATCGTCCTGGTTTAGCCATATAACAATTAATGAAAAAATAATGGGAAAAAAGAATACAGACTGCAAAAGAAGAAGTTAAACTGTCCCTATTCTGATATGACGCGGTTTAGAAAGAAAATCCTAAGGAATTAATAAAAAAATACTAGACGTAATAAGTGAATTTAGCAAGATCTTAGGATACAAGGTTAATATAGAATCAATTGTATATCCTGAGATTTATCTCAGGAATACAAAACTGGTTTAAAATGTGAAAATAAATGTAATTTACCTTATGTTTACATAATAATCTACATAGAAAATCCTATGGAAGTTGAAACATTAACTAGTATTGAAAAGTGAATTTAGAAAGGTTGCAATATAATCAATACACAAAATAAATGGTATTTCTATATGCAAAAAGGGGTAACTGAAAAAAAAAACCAATAATACTATTTGCATGGTTCTGCCAAAGACAGAATCTGAGATATTAATCTTGATTTCTCTTTCCTTCATGAACCTACTCTACCTTAATCAAACCAACAAGTTCTGTTGACTTTATCTCCTAAATATCTCCAGCACTTACCCACTTTCCTTCATCTCCCACAATCATCATTTTTTTCCTAATGAAATCCGGCCCTAATACTGAAACCAGACCCTAATACTTTTCCTCTCCTAATTTTAGTGTCATTCAGGAGATAACAGGCCTCCTCACAGCTCTTAGGAGACTACCAGACCAAGCCAGATCAGGCTGGTCCCAGAGGCTTGAAAGGGTGTAGTTAGCAGCTAAATAACCCTAAGCTGACCTCAGGAGCACAGCAGAACCAAAATTCACAGAATTTAAGTAGCAGAGAAGCTACTTTTACCACACAGCGCCCTTTAAGAAGTTAGGAGGTCAGTCAATAAGAAAGATCTGGTGCAGTGACCAAATTTGGACACAAAATAGGACTGATAAATCAAACTCTGCCAGATTTTAATTTCCTGGTTCTGTGTGGCCCCTTCCACATCCCTAACCTTAGGTGGCTTAGCTCCAAGACTACCTAATCAGACCCCCTGAATTTGAATTAATAAATATGTATAACCTCTCCTTACCCTCACCTCTTAAAACTGATCCCAAATCCTTTGTCAAGAGAGACTAATTTGAGCTTCATCTCTGGTCTACTCATTCAGCTGGCCTGACATATAAATCTCATTTCTCTGCAAACCCTGCTGCCTCAAACTTTTGGCTTCTCTGTAAGTGGCCCACAAGGAACTCACCTTTGTTCGGTAACACTAGTAACTTCATTATTGCAACAATCTCCTAATTGTCTATTTGCCACTGGCTAAACTGTAACCAGAGTGATATGTCTAAAATACAAGTCTCATGTTACTTATGTAAATAAATCCTTACAGGTGAGTATAATCTTTTAATAGATTAAAAGGCACTTCATGACCTGATGAACTGCTCAAACCTTATACCATATGCTCTTCTTGCTCTGCATTCCATTGATGAGATTTTTTTCAGTCCCTCAAATGCAGCATTCCTCTCTCTTTGCCCTAGAACTTTGCACGTGATGCCAATTCTCTCTGAAAGACTTCTCTGCACCCCAGATCTGTTCATCATTCTTTCCCCAAATGGAACAAGGTTAAAAGAGACCACAAGTAAAAATTTAACGTTTGGCAGGCTACCAAAGAGATTTATACAATAGCTAATAAAAGCCCAAATTAAAGTATTACAGTAGAAACAGATGAAAGAAATATGAGAAATACTGACATGAAATAAAAGCAAGCATTTTAGCAATCATGTTCACTTTGTACTAAAACATGGCTTGTTGATATAAGAGTAATCCTCTCTGTGACTTTTGCTATATTTCTTCAAACCTGATGAAATAATTTTAAAACTTTTGAGTTATGTAAAAGGAATCTTCAAAGGATAGACCAAGTTATTCTATATGAATTATTTCTTACTTCAGTTATGTTACTTAACATTAATCCTATTGCGTTAGTGCAGAGATTTTTCAAAATGTGGTTCCATAAACTAACAGCATCAGCATTATAGGAGAACTTGCTTGAAATGCACATTATTGAGCTCCACATTACACTTTCTGAATCAGAAACTCTAGGTAGAGGGCCCAGAAATCTGTATTTTCACAGACCTTCAGGTGATCCTGATATAAATTCAAGTTTAACTTATAACCACAAGGTTAGTGCATATGGAAATAGTTGTAAATCAGAAAAATATCACAACCACAATACAAACTACCAGAAGGATGAAACTGAATAAAAACAAGTCAAAAGTAAGTGATGATCTACTCTTTATTTGACTGAAGTACACTGTAATTCGCTTTGGGGGCAAAAAAAAAAAAAGAAAAGAAAAGTAAAAGTACATATGAATAATATAATCTCAAGGCTCTGAAAAATATCATGCGGATTAAGGCCACTAAGGAACAGCCACCTTTAAATGCTTAAAAACTAAAGAAATTGTGCATAGTGAATTATAACCACATTACTCATTATTTTGCTTACTCGCTCAAACATTTACTGAATACTATTATTATACAAGACATTATATAAGAGCAAAAGCGATAAATAGGTTTTAAATGAAAACGACAAATTTCAAAAAGTCAAAGCTTTCTTTAAGGAATTTTGTTTGCCGTACTGGAACTCATTACCAAGGAAGATTCTAAAGAAAAAAATAGTCAACTATGATTCTATTTTTGTTATGTACAAGATCACAATAAAACCTTAGGTGCTTTTTTTAGTTTATTATAAGTCAAATTAATTTAACTTCAATGTGTGTCTAAGGCAATATTAGTTCTGATCCTCTAAAACTAATATATATAATATACACATGCAACATATACATATGTATAATAGATAAGCTTTAAGATGAAAAAACTCTGAGCTAAGGATTGACAAGACTTAATCCTTTTAGAATATTACCAAATACCTTTGATCACTGCTGGTAATTTTATTGCATGGTTACTGCCTCTCCTCAATATGTTCATTTTTATAAGTCCTGTGCATCTATATCATCATCTTTTGGGAAGTAACATTTTGCCATAGGGAGACTATAGGATTTTGAATCAGATAGATATGAGTTTAAATCCTTTCTCAGCTGCTTGTCTGTGTCATTAAATAAGTTTCATTAGCCTCAGTTTTTCATCTTCAAAAGAATTTTGATGATACTTTCATAAGATTATGTGAATTTGGTTTACTAACAAGTCCACAAGAGATGTTTCATAAATGTTACTCCCTTACTCTCTTCTCCTTTTAAGAATGGCATTCCATTCCCTCGATACATTATTTATCCTTAAAGTCTTGATATATTTCATTTTGACAATCAGAAACGAGACACTACTTATAACATTTATGCTGTAAAGGTCCTTCCTTGGACACATTTTGGCATTTCACAGGTTTTCTGAATATTTAAATATTGAAATTGTAGTGCTATGAAAGACTTGCATGGGGAGTTAGGAAACCCACGTCTTGTTCCATTAATGACAGCAAGTAGCTCAGGCTTCAATCTCCTTAGACTGAGATAATTTCTTATGAAAAATAAGGGTGTTAGACAAGATAACCTCTAAGGCTTTGGGTCTTTCAAATTCTATAATTCTAATTTCAGGGGAAGAATAATTTTGGATCATTAGTAATTGGACCTGGGAATATATCTTATTTAGGAAGGAATGCTTAAGATAGAAAAGTAAGACAAAGAAAAAGTAGGAGACAGAAGAAAGATCAACCCAGATCAAAATACCTCTGCTTACCGACATTCATCCTGCTGTAATGGTTTTAGAACAGAAATGCCTTCTTGCATACAAATTTATGTGATATAATTATTATCTCGTAATACATATGATCTCAATTTGTTCTTCTAGAATACTTCCTCACGGATGCTGGTTTTTCACACTCATGACAGTGAACATGGTGGTAAGTAGCTGGTGTCTTTCTCACTTGTTGTCTTGTCACTTCTCCAATCTAAAGACGGGCTTTATAGCTAAGAGGGTTATGAGAGTCAGCAAGATAATCTAAGAATTATCTTTTCTTTAAACCTCAGTGTTGCTCATACTGAGGTATGGCAGATACCTTTCTGGTGTTTGCCTGGTTTACGATTTATCTTCCTGGAAAAGCTTGCCTTATTGACATTTCTACTCACTTCCATTTCAACATGTGTTTATTTATCAAGAAATAACACTACTCCTCTAGGCCCTCAGAAAAGCTCAAGTCATCTGGTAAAGGCATCAAAGTATGAGGAAAGTTTATGTTTTAGGTCAGTACAAAAGGATTTATTTCTCCTGAGACTAGCTGGCCAGAGAACCACTTTTTCAGTCTCTCAATTTTTCTAAACTACACAAAATGTTTCCTTCAAAATAGTCATTCTCCTGTACTAATCGAAAAGGATATATTACTTTGTAAAAGAACTCTCTATAATCATATAAATTTACAAAGAATTCAACATTGTTCATCATATGCTTTCTTCTATTTCAACATTTACCACATGCTATCTTCTATTTTTATGATGTGATCTTTCCAATAAAAAGAATCATGATTATAATTACTAAGGAATTAGTAACAATCTAAAAAACTTAATAACGTCCAAGAATTGAAGAGCTCTGAAATATAATCACTATCTCATTTGGGAGGGTTTCCACTGAATCTTCCTACTTGGAATACTTATACTTAAGAAATTATGAATTTTGGTTAAAAACAGCTCACCATGAATGTCACAAAAACCTTATTTCATTTCAATGCAGGATAATTTATGTAAGACTCAAGATACATTAATGTTTTAAAATATTTTAATATTAAATTAATGTTTTAATTTATGTAATACTCAAGAGACATTAATGTTTTAAAATATTTTAATATTAAATTAATATTTTACTTTTTATGCCCAATTTTCTCTCTTTAAGTCAAGAGTCATGAATTAGATTTACTTCTTAGTTGTCTGAGACACATAAAGAAACTAGCACTAGATTTACAGACTGACTTATAATTATAAAAACCTTAAGGAAATAACCTTACAGATTAAAACATCAAGAAAGCGAGGAACAAAGGAAAAGAATTACCTCTAATCATTCAAATTAATACTTTTTAAAAAGTCACTAAATCACTGAACATTATAAATCAGAAAGTATTTTATATTACGAACAGAGAGAAAAGCTAAAATAAAGATGAACAAAAGCTTAAACTTACTGGGTTATCTGTAGAATCATCAGCCAACTGTAAACCAAAATAGTCACGCTCAGTCAAATCAAGATGCTTGAAGACTATATCCAACAAAACTTGCCCCAGGTCATGTTTCTAGAAGAAAAATAAAAGAAAATCAACACTGACAGGCTATATACGCTTTCAGATTTTTAATCTCTTGGACTTTTCTTCTATTAAATTGGCAACTGTTTCCATACTAATGACTTGGTTGAAAATAAAGACTTCATAAAAATCAGTTTGACTTTAGGCAAACTAATTCAAAGAGACATAATAAATATGAAGATATAAGGAAAACCTTTGATTGAAAATGGCTTCTGCTTTCAGGCCAATATCATGGTGTTTTGTAAATTTCATATTCTTGTCACATTAACTCATATATATATCCAAGTCACTTGTCTTGTTTTATTCTTAGGTTTAAATAACGACTAGAAAGTAACATATTTGACTACAATTTAAAACTTGTGTCTAAAATTAATATCACAAAAAAGCAAACAAAAATGGTGAAAATTATTTGTAGCAAACTGACAAAAGATTAATATTTTAATTATAAACATATTGAGAGAACTTTAGAAAAATATCTCATTATATCCTCATACCAATTCTATCATGTAGGCGTTATTTATTATACTGCTATTTTAGTAAGAGTAACTGTAACTTTCCTAAGTTCCACAGCTACTAAGATGTGGTAAAAGGTATGGTTAGATACTTCCCTGAAGAAAATATGAAACTAATAAATAAAAACTTGGAGAAATAATAAACATGTTTAGTAATAAAAGAAATCAAAGTGGAAAACTATAATGACAACAATCCAAAAAGACTTCCAATAAGTAAGATAAAAAATACTTATTGCTGGTAATACTGTAGATAGATACAACCTGTTGGGAATGCGTTTGGAAATATTAAGCAAAAGCAATAATGATAGTGACTACTTCCAGCATCCTAACCTAAGTGAAAAGTAAAATCCAATATTGAGGGAAATATACGCCAATATGTTCAGCTGAAGTATTATTTGTATAAGAAAATATTAGAAAACACGTGCTAGTAAATATTAGAAAACAAATGTTAGTAAATAGTGGTATATTTTACCACTAAATTTTCCTCATTAAATGAGCTACAGCTGTTTGGTCTCTTCCAGCTACAAGTTAGAATCAAAACTCCAAACTGAAACAATATGAACATATATTTTTTTCATATAATAGAAAGTACAGAGGAACAAGAAGACTCCAGAGATGGCCAATTTCAGCAGATGAGAAATATAATCAAGTACCAGGTTTCTTTCCATCTCTCTTATTCACATTCCTATTGTTGGCTGCATTTTAAGCTATAAGCAAGATGGTCATAGCAATATCAAAATTTATACCCTTACATGACAATGTTTTAAAGAACAACCTTCCTTGTAAGGTTACCTTACAAAGAGCTTCCCTTCACGTCTTACTGGTCAGACTGAGTCAAAGGTTATTTGCAAAACTCATCAATGGCAGGGAAGTATGTGCTTCAAAGAATGCTTCACAATGGTTGTTCCCATTCGAATTATCTGTGAATATTTTTTATATTGATGCAAGTCACTCTCCCACCCTCTCCCATTCTCATTAAGTTGGTCCAGGATGGAGATGAATCTTTATAAAAAGCTACTAAAGTAACTCTAATGTAATCTTCCAGAGACTAAGATAGAGTAGACCCATTTCTCCCTATATCTCCAGCTAAGTGAAACTTAAAAAAAAAATTAAAAACAAAAAAATCTCTGAAAGGTGAAAAGAAGCTGGTAACTTGGCTAGGGAATTCCTTGAGTTTTCTTTCCATTTCTTTTTATTGAGGTAAAATTCACATAATATAAAGTTAACCATTTTAAAGTGTGCCATTCAGTGGCATTTAGCACCTTCATAATATTGTGCAACCATCATCTCTATCTAGTTTCAAAACAATGTCATCCTTTCAAAGAATACTGTACCTATTAAACAGTATTCCTTCCCCCAGGCCCTAGCAACCACTAATCTGCTTTTTGTCTCAATGGATTTACCTATTCTGGATATTTCATATAAATGGGATAGAGCAATGTGTGACCTTTTTTGTGTTTGGCTTCTTTCACTTAGCGTAATGTTTTCAAGGTTCATCCACGCTGTAACATATAACCACACTTAATTTCCTTTTTGTTGTTAAATAATATTCCATTTATATGGATATATCACAATTTGTTTATCTGTTGGAAATTTGGATTGTTTCCACTTTTGGGTACTGTGGATAATGCTGCCACAAACACTGGTATACAAGTATCTGAATATCTGCTTTCAATTCTTTGGGGTATATATATATATAGAAGTGAAATGAATGGATCATATAGAAATTCTGTTTAACTTTTTGAGGAACCATCAAACTCCTTTTTACAGCAGCTGTAACCATTTTACGTTCCCATCAGCAATGCACAAGAGGTTAAACTTCTCCACAGCCTTGCCAACATTTATTTTCTATTCTTCTGATTAAAGCCATTCCAGTGGGTATGAAGTGGTACTTCATTGTGGTTTTGATTTGCATTTCTACAATAATGAATGATGTTGAGCATTTTTCTCATGTGCTTGTTGGCCATTTTTATAAGCTTTGTAGATATGTCTAATCAAGTCCTCTGCCCATTTTTAAAATGAAGTTGATAATCTCTTTATTATCAAGTTCTAAGAGTTCTTTTTATATTCTGGACACTAGATCCTTACTGGATATATGACATGCAAATATTTTCTCCCATTTTGTAAGTTGTCTTCATTTTCTTTGGTGTCATATCTAAGAATTCATTGCTAAATCCAAGGTTATGAAGAATTATCCACATACTATTTTCTAAAAGTTTTATAGTTTTAACTCTTACTCTTAGTTCTCTCAGTCTTTCTGAGTTTCCTTGAAATAAAATCCTAGACAGATGCCCATAATAAACCGCATGTGGAACTGATTCAAAGTAAAAGAGCAAAAGGTTTAAAAACTTAATTACAGTGTGGAACACATGCACGATTTTCAGTTAGGTCTCTGGATAAGACAAACACACAAACACACTCACACTCACATGTAGTAGACCAAAATAGTAATGCAGAGGTTCTGGAAACCAAAAGTCATTAGAACCACAACCGACAAAAGTAGGCCACGACTCGTATGCTACCAAAGTGAATCCCTGCTACAAAGAAGACTAAATACAGTCCAAAGTCTTACATTGCCCCAAATGTTTACATAATCCATTAGAAATGGAAGGGGAAAAAAAACAGAAATGAAAACATAAAAAAAATCAATGGCAAATTTAAGCTCTAACATACAAATAATTACATGAAAGTAAATAGCCTAAATATGTGAATAAAAAGCAGAGGCTGAGAGAGTAGGAAAAGAACCAAGGTACAACTATATATTGTCTAAAAGAAACTTCTTCAAATATAATTATGTATGTAAGTTTGAAGCAAAGGGATAGAAAAAGATATAACATGCAAATATTATTTTTAAAAAGGAGACAAGACCAGATAATTTAATCAGGGGAAAAGGAAACTACAAAACATTCATGTACAAAAGAACATAGCTGAAAAATAAATAAAACTAAAATTAACGGAACAGGAAAACTAGAAAATAGAAAAAGCATAAATTTAACTAGAAATATTGATAATTTAGCAATTGCTAGAATTACGAAACTGAGTATCAGCCAGAATATAGAAGTCAACAACATCAACTAACAGGATCTAACTGACATTTATATGATACTCTACTCAACAGAATACCCATTTTTTTAAGTGTCTATGGAACATTCACAAGATTATATCCTGGGTCATTAAATAAACTGAAAACAACTGAAATCATATACAGTATGTTCCATAAACACGATGACACCAATAATAAAAAAAAAACCACACTTAATACATTAGACACTGTTGCAAGTGTACATGTATTGACACATCCAATAATAAAAATAGCCAACACTTATTAGACATTGTTGCAAGAGTACATGTATTGACACATTTAATTATCCTAACAATCCTATGAGGTAAGTACAATTAAGAATCGTTACAGAGTCCAGAGGAAACATGGCTTAGTGAGAAACGTCCCCAGATTGCTCCCCTCGAAACAACAATAAGCTGAATATCTAAAACTGAACAAAAAATACCCAAACTGCACACCAGCATGTCTGAGCGTGGGATCTGCGCATAAGAGCTAACACAGGTCAGAACCCCGGGTGCTAGGTGGTGGACTGTGAGAAATAAAGAAGCTGCTTCTCACAGCTGTCAGCTCCTGGGAGGGATAGGGAGAGGAGAGAAGGTGCGGCGACTTCCCTGAACAGCCCTTCCTGAGAGAGTTTGGAGTTCCACACAGCAAGCAGTAGGGCCCCGCCATCAGGGTAGAAAGCAGAGAAGCGGACGGCAAACAAACAACAGTTGATTTTTACAGGCCGCGTTGCAAAACTGAGGCTAAGCCGCAGCCCCCAACCCCTAAACCCCAAACCCCAATCCAGAGGGCCCCTCCCCCTATACCCTCTAAGACCAGTCACCGTGGAACCCCAGGAGAATTTGAGCAAACACTAACAAAACAGTTGCTAACACAGACAGGGACTGAAACTGAGGGTAGCAAACATGATTAAATATCTACAAGCAAATAAAGGCATTATATAGAGGCATTATTAAGGCTTTATATAAAGCAGCAACCCAAGAGGCTTAGACGCGACCTACTGGAAACCAAAAGAAAAGCACCTTCTTTGCAACAGACTAAAGAGACTTTTATATAATAAATCTTCTCACTGGAAAAAAAGCAGAATACATTTCCATTAATGCTCAAGCGAAGAAACAGTCCATTAAACACCATGAAAAACCAACGTGACAAGGCATCTCAGAAAGAAAGAGAAAAATCTCCAGAAAATAAGCTTACAGACATAGAAATATGCAACTTAAATGACAGAGAATTCAGGATGGTACCTCTGAAAAAACTCAGTGAGTTCTGAAATGAGTCATATCAATAATTTCAGGAACTGAAAATACAACTAGATGAGCAGAGCAAAGAGACTGAACCCCTCAAAAACAACAGAATAGAACTTCTGGAGATAAAAAAGAAACACACTGCAAGAGTTGAAAAATGAAATAGCAAGCTTGGGAAAGAGAGTCGACCAAACGGAGGAAAGGATCAGTGATATCGCAGACAGAAATCTATAACTAAATCAGAAGGAAGAAGAGAGAAACCAAAGAATGAAAAAGAATGAAAGAGAAATACAAGAACTAGCTGATACCATCGGGAGACAAAACATAAGAATGGGTATTCTTGAAGGCGAGGAAACGGAGTAGGGACTAGAAAGCATTTTTAAACAAATAGTTGACAAGAATTTCCCAAGTTTAAGGAATGAGCTGGAGCTTGGAATTCAAGAAATCAACAGAATACCAATTATCTCAACCCAAAAAGGCCTTCGCCAAGACACATTGTATTAAAATTATCAAAAATCAATGACAAAGACAGAATTCTCAGGGCAGCCAGGGAGAAGAAAATGGTAACTTATATAGGAAAACCCATGAGATTATCATAGAACTTCTCAGCACAGACCTTACAAGCCAGAAAGGAATGGAATCAAATATTTAAACTATTAAGTGAAAGAAATTACCAGCCTAGAATAATGCATGCAACAAAGCTCTCCTTTAGATATGAAGGAGAAATAAAGACCTTTTCAGACATACAAAAATTGAGGGAATTCTCCACTATGAGGCCTGCGTACAGGAAATCCTGAAAGGGGTCAGCTCACCTAAAACAAAATGACCAAAAAACCCCAAAAAAACAAAAAAACCATAATTAGGAGTAAAGTGACTATCAGGCAAATCGAAGCAGAGAAGTGCAACTCTTACTAAGAACAGGGCATTATAAGCTTAAATAATAAGAAGAGAATTGCTACAGCAAGATAGTAATGAATGTTCAGCATACGTAGGCACAAACTGAGACAACAGCAGAAAAGGGGAGGATTTGAAAATCTAAAATCACAAAGGGAAAATGGAGATAAGGCACACGCAGAAGAAAATGGACTAATATATATAGTATTATATATATTATATATATTATACTATATATATATATATATATATATATATGCGCTATCCTCTGCATACTCGTAATAGTAACCAAACGCCAAAGAACTGAAATATACAACATAAAACAAGAAGAACCAGAGGGAAAACACACAAAAGCCAACCAAAATAAAGAAAACAGAAACACAAGGAAAAGGAAACAGTGGAAACACCGAGCTACCAGAAAGCAAAAGATAAAATGGCTTTAAGAAGAAATGGTTATATTTCAATAATCACCCTAAATGTTAATTAACTGAACTCAACAATAAAAAGGCACAGAGTTGCAGAATGGATCAAAAACAAAACCCAACCATATGCTGCCTCCAGGAGACACATCTCAGCTCCAAAGACAAATACAGACTCAAAGTGAAAGGGTAGAAAATGATATTCCAAGCAAAAGGCATTCAGAGAAAAGTGGGAGTAGCGGTACTAAATCAGACGAAATACTTCAAGATAAAAAAGGTAAAGAAAGATACTGAGAGACACTTAATAATGATAAAGAGAATCATGCACCAAGGAGACATAACACTTATGAATATCTATGCTCCTAATCAGGGAGCTCCGAAATATGTAAAGCAATTACTAACAGAACTAAAGGGAGAAAAAGACCAAAACACTATCGTAGTAAGGGACCTAATACCCCACTGTCAGATATGGATAGATTATCCAAACAGAAAATCAATAAAGAAATAACATCCTTAAATGACACATTAGACCAACTGGACATGAATGCCATTTACAGAGCCTTCCATCCCAAACAGCTGCTTCTACATTCTTCTCTAGTGCACATGGAATATTCTCAAGGATTGACCACATACTGGGACACAGATATAGCCTCAACAAATATAATAGGGTTGAAATCATACTAACTATATTCTTTGATCATAATGTTTTGCAACTAGAGATCAACTACAAAAAGAAAGCCGGAAGAACCACAAATACATGGAGATGAAACGACATGCTACTGAAGAATAGCTGGATCAGAGAAGAATTAAAAAGAGACCAAGAGATACACTGAAACGAATGATAAAGATAATACAACATATCAAAACTTTTGGGACACAACAAAAGCGGTAATAAGGAAAGTTCATATTATTACAGGCCTAGCTCCAAAAACAAGAACGAGCCCAAATAAACAACCTAATGCTTCATCTTAAAAAACCAGAAAAGGAAGAACAAATAAAACCTAAAGTCAGCAAAAAGAAAGAATCAAAATTAGAGTAGAAATAAATAAAACTGAAAACAACAAAAAAAAAATACAATAGAGGAAATAAATGCAACAAAGAGCTGGTTCTTTGAGAAGGTTAATAAAATTGACAAAACTCTGGCTAGATTCACTAAAGAAAAAAAGAGAAAGGGCACAAATAAAATCAGGGTTGAAAGATGGGAAATTATGACTGACATTGCAGAAATACAAAGGATCATACGAGTATACTATGAAAAAGTATGTAACACCAAATTTAATTACCTAGAAGAAATGGACTTAGAAAAATACAATCTTCCTAGACTGAATCAAGAAGAACTGGACAATCTAATTAGACCGATCAGCAGTATGGAAATCGAAACAATCATCAAAAACCTACCAAAAAGTAAAAAGTCCAGGACCAGATGGCTTCAACAGTGAATTCTACCAAATATTACTCTGATACCAAAACTTGGTAAAGTTAACACAAAAAAAGAAAACTACAGACCGATATCTCTTATGAACACACATGCAAAAATCCTAAGTAAGATACTACCGAACCAAATACAACAACATATTAAAAAGATTATATACCACAATCACGTAGGCAGGGGCACAGGGATGGTTCAACATACGTAAATCAATTAATGTGCTACATCACATAAACAAATTAAAAAATAAGAATCATATGATCATATCAATAGACGTAGAAAAAGCCTTCGACAAAATACAACATCCATTTATGATCAAAATACTTCACAAAATCGTACAGAAAGTACCTTTAACATAATAAAGGCCATATGTGACAAACTCTCAGCCAACATTAAACTAATGGTGAAAAACTAAAAACCTTCCCTCTAAGATCAGGAACAAGGCAAGGCTGTCCACTACCATCACTGTTATTCAATATAACATTGGAGGTCTTAGTACAATCAGACAAGAGAAAGATATAAAAGGCATCCAAATAGGAAACAAAGTCAAACTATATGTGGATGACATGATTTATATAGAAAACCCTCAAGATTCCACAAGAACACTACTAGAAACAATAAGCAAATACAATAACGTTTCTGGATACAAAATCAACTTTCAAAAATCCATAGCGTTCCTATACTCTAATAATGAAGTGTCAGAAAAAGAAGCGGAAAAAATAATTCCTTTTGTAACTACAACAACAACAAAAATACCTAGGAATAAATCTAACAAAACATGTGAAGGACCTATATAATGAAAACTATAAGACCCTATTAAAAGAAATTGAAGAAGATATAAAGAAATGGAAAGAGATTCTGTGTTCTTGGATTGGAAGAATCAACATAGTTAAAATGACCATATTATCTAAAGCATTATACAGATTTAATGCAATCTCCATCAAAATAGAACAAAAAATTATCAGATTTGTATGGAAGCACAAAAAATCCTGAATTACCAAAGCCATCCTGAGAAAAAAGAACGAGGCTGGAGGCATCACTCTGCCCAATTTCAAATTATACTACAAAGCAACAGTAATCAAAATGGCATGGTATTGGCAGCAAAACAGACACACGGACCAGTGGAATCAAGAGTCCAAAGTAAACCCATATTTATATGAGCTAATAAATTTGACAAAAATGCCAAAACAGACAGTGGAGAAAGGAAAGCCTCTTCAATAAATAGTGCTGGGAAAACTGGAAAGCCACCTGCAAAACAATGAAACTAGACTGTTGATCTATCACCACACATCAAAATTAACTCAAAATGGATTAAAGATCTGAATATAAGACCCAAAACAATAAAGGGCATAGAAGAAAGCAGAGGAACTAAACTCAAGGATCTTGGATTTAAAGAGGATTTTATGAATTTGACCTTGAAGGTAAGGGAAGTAAAAGCAAAAATAAATGAACAGGACTACATCAAACTAAAAAGTTTCTGCTCAGCAAAAGAAACCAACAATAAGGTAAAGAGACAACCATCCAAGTGGAAAAATATATTTGCAAGCAACGCCTCCGATAAGGGCCTTAATACAAAGAACTCATACAACTCAATAACAACAAAAAAAGCAAATGATTCAATCAGAAAATGGGCAGAGGACCTGAACAGACACTTCTCCCAAGAAGACATACAAATGGCCAACAAACATGAAAAGATGCTCAACATCGCTAGCTATTAGGGAAATGCAAATCAAAACCACAATGAGATACTATCTCACACCTGTTAGAATGGCTATATAATCAACAGGAGAAGTAATAACAAATGCTGGAGAGGATGCGGGGAAAAAGGAACCCTCATACACTGCTCGTGGGACTGCAAAGTGGTACAGCCTCTGTGGAAAACAGTATGGAGGTTCCTCAAAATACTAAGAATTGATCTACCATGTGATCCAGCCATCCCTCTCCTGGATATTTACCCCAAAGAATTGAAAACTCATATCTGAAAAGATATTTGCACATTGATGTTCATAGCAGCATTATTCACAGTGGCCAGGACATGGAAGCAACTGAAGTGTCCTACGATAGATGATTGGCTAAAGAAGCTATGGTACATATATACAACGGAATATTACTCAGCCACAGGAAGAGATGAAATACTGCCATTTGTGACAACATGGACGAACCTCGAGATAATCATGCTAAGCAAGATAAGCCAGACCAAAAAAGTTGAAAATCACATAATATCACTTATATGTGGGATATAAACCTAAAAGCAACAAATGAACAGGACAGACAAACAGAGACTCATGGACATGGACTATTGACTGGTGGTTACCAGAGAGTTAGGGGTGGAGAGGAGGGGGGAAGTAGACGGAGTAAAGGGCATCAAATATAAGGAGGGTGGGAGAGGGTGAAGTGGGTAAAGGGGATCAAATATATGGTAGCTGAAGGAAACTGGACTTTAGGTGGTAAACACACAATAGAATATATAGATGTCAAATTATAATGTACACCTGAAATTATATCATTGTATTAACCAGTGTTACCCCAATAAACTTAATTAAAAAAAAAATCTTTAAAGATGAAAAAACTGAGGCACAGAGAATAATCACAGGTTTCTAAAGATCACACAGGTAATAAGTGGCAGGGCTTACATTCTAACCCAAATTATCTGGATCAAGAGTCAATGCTTATAGTCACTACACGATACTTTGCTTCAAAGAATTATTCTGCCTTTGTCAACAACAGCAGACTATTTATATTTAGTCTTCCTATCTGAAAGGGAAATTATTTAAACTGACAATACACAATTGCTTTGTATAGCCTATTTAAAAATACCAACTTCCCTTTCCAGCAATATGGTAGACTAGATAATCTAAGAACTCACTGCAACAAAATCCCTAGAGAAGCTGGATAAAATGTAACGAACATTCTTTTAATTACATAGCTAAAGTGAAAAGAAATCATCAGCATGGAGAAAGAAAAAATAGAAAACTTAAGAAGTTGCGTGTAAACTGTCCTAGGGCTGCCATGGAAAGATTTGTTAAAGAATAAGCAGTCTAGGTTGATCACACAAAAGTGAGACGAGTAGGACATGGGCTCAAACAAGGTGAGATACAGAACTAAAACTTTTCCATTTAAACCCCAAACCAAGGATGGCGATATTCTTAGTGAAAGGCAGACTATAGGGGAAAAAAATCCTCCCACCAGCCCAGGATGAGATCAAAGAAATTTTTCTGCCTTCACCCAAGATATCTGGATGAAGAAGAAAAGTCTCCTCTGAAAATTCACAACCACAAGGCTGCCTTCACATGGGTCTAAAGTTTGATTTTATACTACCTACTGTCTGTAGAACCCCAAAGGTGAAAAATTATGATAAAAAATTAGTACTGGGTAAAAACAAAACCTCTCAAGGAACACATCTTTAACCCAGACTACAGATGATTCCCAGAGTTAATGCTTATCTGAAGATAAGGTTACAATCCAAACTTATAGAACACAAGAGGAATCGAGAGCACGAGTCAGCAGAGGTGAATTATATCCCTGTAGAACTTCAAATAATAGAAGTATAGAGACCATAAACTTAAATAATAAAAAGTATTTAAAATATAAAAAGATTTGCTTTAACACAAAAGTTTATTATAAAGCTAAAATAATTAGGATAGTGTAGATTGGTAATGATAGACCAAGAGACCATTAGAATAGGAGCCAAAGCCCAGAAAACAGACCCAAAGAAACGTTATTTACAAAAAGTAATATTAATAAGGTGCAGTGGGAAAGGAGGGTCTCTTCAATAAGATGACAAGAAGCCAACTGGATATCCATATAGAAAGAATAAAGCTTATCCAAAATCAAAACTTCATAACTTCATACCCCCAAATTACTTATAGATGGATTAAAAAGGTTAACAATACAAACCTCCAACAAAACTGGATAAGAATAATGAAATAAGCAAATTAACACATTTTTTAACAGAAACAGAACCACAGGTAGAACAGAGACCTACAAGAATAAAATAAAATCAGTAAGCATCTTAAAATCTCAGACATAGATAGCTTTACCAAATCTGTTGAATTCTAACGACCCTCAAAGAACACGCATTTCCAACTTACTTAAACTATTCCAATAATTTAAGTAATTAGAAATGCAGAGAATGTTATTCAATTACTCATATGATTCTAATTCAAGAGGGAATAACAGTAAAAGAACATATAAAGGCAAATCAGAATAATTAATATAGATGTAAAGTTTTCAAATAAAATAGCAAACAGAATTTGACATCATGGCAAAAAAAAGATCAAGTATTTTTTGGAGGATTCGCTATCACTAAAGCTATACATATGTAATTAACAATTTATGTTAACAGAATAAAGGAGAAAAAGCATAAAAGTATCTCCTTATTCATGGGGAAAAGATCAAATGAAACCACATAAAAACAAATTTTGATTCCTACATCATACCGAAAATTTGAGATTAACTTAAAGCAGAACTAAAAAATTTCTGGAA
The DNA here is from genome assembly GCF_902729225.1 of Pteropus medius. Taxonomy (NCBI): domain Eukaryota; kingdom Metazoa; phylum Chordata; class Mammalia; order Chiroptera; family Pteropodidae; genus Pteropus; species Pteropus medius. The sequence continues at coordinate 809,266 of NW_024344434.1, forward strand.
GGAATTATATGAGAATATATATTTTCCACAATTGAGACAGCTTTTTTTCAAAAAGAATCTCAAAGTATGAACGATATAAGAAAAAAGTAGATAAATCTGACAATATATTAAAATGAAAACTTTCTATGCAAACAAAGATACCATAAACATAACTTCTATTTCTGGCAGTACAGGAAATTACAAACTCAAAAACCTTCCAAATGCAACTAAATTACTAGGTAAAATATTTTCAAAAATTTTTTGTTTTAATGTTTCTGAGCTTGTATAAAAAAAAGGTGCGAAGAGCCAAAACAATGCGAAATCAGAAAACAATGTGAAATTTAGAAATGCTAAAGCCAGTTTCTAGCCCTTTAGTTTTCTAGCTTCCACTTGGACCAAAGGATACATATGAGAACCAGAAGTGATACCAGGGTCTATTCAGGTTGAAAATATAATAAGAGACCCACAAACTTTAAACTGGATATATTCAACAGAGTAAAAGTAAACAACAACAAAAAATCATGCCCTGCAGAATGGCACAGAAAAGCACAAGAAATAAAAAAGTAAAAATAAAACTCACCTATTTGGTCAGGATTCATGCTATGATGGGGTCTGAGAACCCCAAGAGAAAAATTTAAAAGTGGTCTTGAAATGATGGTGCCCCTCAGGTGACCGACAAAAGCAAATAAAAGTCTTCTTTGGAAGAAATCAATTTTCAACCAGGATTCAAGCACAGATTGGCAGAGAGGATATACAAAACATGATATAACTACACACTATCTCCAAGGAACATATAATATAAAGATATAGGTAGGTTTAAAGTAAATGATAGAAAAGACACCATATAAACAAAAAAGAAGTGCCATATTAATATCAAATAAAACAAATTTCAGAAAAAAAATTACCAGTGACAAAGAAAACAATAGAAATAAAAGGGCCAATCCAACAATAACACATTAGCAATCCTAAATGTGTATGCATCAAAACAACTCTGAAAAAGAAAAACAAATGTTGGAGGACTCACACTTCCTAATTTCAAAACTTACTATAAAACCACACAAATCAAGTCAAGGTGGTATTTACAGACACTGGAATAGAAAATATATAATTGAGAGTCCTAAAATAAACTATTACATTTACTGTGGATTGGTTTGAAATGGGTGTCAAAACAATTCAAATAGAATAAATTATCATTACAAAAAGTGGTGTTAGGACAACTGAATATATATATGCAAAAGAATAAAAGTAGACCCCTACCTCACACCACATAAAATATGAACTCCAAATGGACCTAAAATTAATAGCTAGAATTATAAAAAAATCTTAGAATAAACACAGGAGTAAATCTTTGTGACCATGAACCAAGCAATGGTATTTTAGATATGACACCAAAAAACACACGTGACAAAAAAGAAAAAAGATAAACTGGAATTCACCAAAGATTAAAATTTTTTCTTTCAAAAGATACCATCAAGAAGGTGAAAAGATAACATATGCAGTGGGAGAAAATATTTGCAAATTATATATCCAATAAGTGACTTGAATCCAGAATATATAAAAAATTCTTAAAACTCAATAATATAAAGGCAAATAATTATAAAATGGGCAACGGATTTGAATAGATATTTCTCCAAACAAGGTATACAAATGATCAATAAGCTCATGAAAAGATTAAAAGTTAAAAGACAGAAAAAGATATAGAAAGCAAATACCAATCAAAGAAAGCTGACAGAAATTCTTATATCAAACAAAATAAATTTTAAGGGAAAACACTGCTTAAGTATCAAGAAAACCATTATGCTGCATAATAAAGTATGAACATTTCCAAAATAATGTAGCAATTCTTAATTTGTATGCACCAAATAAAGCAGTCTCAAAAATACATCCTGTAACTTGAAATGAAATACCACTTCACACCTACTAAGATGGTTATAATTTAAGTAGAAAATAAGTGTTGGTAACTATATGGAGAAACTAGAACCTTTGTACATTGCTAGTGGGAATGTAAAATGGTGCAGCTATCATGGAAAACAGTTTGGCAGCTCCAGGAAATCTAAACAAAATTATCATATGATGCAGCAATTCTGCTGTCTTGGGTATATATATCCCCAAATTTGAAAACAGGGACCTTAATAGATACCTGTACACCAATGTTCATTGCAGAATTATTTACAATAGGTGAGAGGTGGAATCAACCCAAGCATCCATCAACAGATGAATGGATAAACAAAATATAGAATACCCATACAATGAAATATTTCAGGAATAAAAAGGGATTAAGTTCTGACACATGCAATATACAATCTTGAAACATTATGCTTTGTGGAATAAGCCATACATAAAAGGATAAATATTATATGCTTCCACTTACATGAGAAATCTAGAATAGGCAAATTCATAGATTTTGGGGTCAGGGGGAAATGGGGAATTATTACTTAATGATTACAGAATTTGTGTTTGGAGTGATAAAAAGTTTTGGAAATCGAGAATGGAAATCAAGAGTGGTAACAGTTGCACAACAGTGTGAATGTCATTAATGTCACTGAATTGAACAATTAAAAATGGTTCAAGTGGTAAATTTTCTTATATATAAACACACACACACATATATATACACATACATACATACATACATAATACATATATATAAAACAATATTTTTAAAATATAATATACCAAAACATATCCCCAAACCACTGAATTGTACATGTAAATAGGATTAACTGTACACTTTAAATGTGAATTATATTTCAACAAAGTTATTAAAAAATAAAAATTTCCTATAAGGAGAAATTGAGAAATCTTCTCTCACAGAGATTTTAGCAAAGGGAAACAAAATTACTGACAAACCATAAAAAGAATGATACAGAAACTGGAAATCTAAATGATCAATAATTACACGGAGAAAAAAAAAAAAAATCACACAAAAAACCAAAGCACAATGAAGTGGTTATAGGGGATATTCTTGTCTTGTTTCTCCTTTCAGGGGAAACTTTCAGTATTTCATTTCTAGGTATAATGTCTGTCTTAGGATATTTGTAGGTACCTTTCAAAAATTTGTAGGTATTCTTTTCTATTACAAGTGTATCAAGTTTTTCTTTGTTTGCTTGTTTTTTCATACATTGAAGGAAATGCTCATATGGTTTATCTCCTTTATTCTATTAATAAGGTAAATTACATCTTGCATTCTTGGAATAATCCTAACTTGGTATCGATGCATTTATATGAGTATGAATGTGCATGAGTGTATTTAATCTGCCATGAAATTTTGCAATTTTTGCTCATGAGAGACTGATCTATACTACTACTTTATTGTATAATGATATTATTCTCTAATAACATAAAGATTATACTGGTCTCATAAAATTGAGTTGTGCAGTGTGACTTCTCTTTTTATTCTCTGGAAGAGTGTACGAGATTGGTGTTTTTTTTAAATGTTGGAAAAATTCATTAGTAGATGGTAAAACTATAATGAGATACAACAACACAAGCACGAATATTAGTGAGATGTGAACAAATATAACCCTCAAACTGCTGGTTCAAGTGTATATACATATGACCACTTTGTAAAACTGTTTAACAATACCTGATCTGGCATTTCCATTCTTAGATATCTGCCCAACAGGCGTGTGTGCATGCATGTGTATAACACATATAAGGTTTAGAGCTACAACATTTATAGTAACCCCAAACTGTAAATAAACCAAGAATCCACAAACAGTAGATTGGATAAATTTTGGTATACTCATGCAGTGATGTCTATCTATTTCTGTAAACATACCCCAAAAAATGTTTTTAAGTACTAATGTCACTAGTGTCACTAGTGGGTTGACTGGGCCCAGCTTGCGGTTCTCACTTATAGTTGCCGTTAGATGGCAGCTATTGAAGTCATTTCAAATTTGACTGGACCTAATGTACATGATGGCTCATTCATGGTTGGCAATTGATGCTGACTGTTGCCTGGAAGATCAGCTGGGGTTGTTAACCAAAGAGCCTACATATATGGCCTGTCCATATGGTATGTACTTCTTACAGCATGACAGTTGGATGCTAAGATGGTCTGTTCCAAGAGTAGGTGTTCTAAGAGATCCAACTAGAAAGTGGGAGGCTTATTATTACTAGGAGTAACAAGGAGTCTCTTTATTGCCACGGACAAAAATGAGTCACAAAGGCCAGGCAAGATTTGGTGGTAAGAAACTCGGACTACAAGGATGCTTCTAAAGTACTGATAACATTCTATATCTTGATCTAACGGTGGTTTCACAAAGAATTTACCTTGTAACTTATCGATCTTACATTAAGCTGAATTTTACTATACTGTATGTTATACTTCAAATAAAAAGTTACTTCTGCTCCACATGTACTACCAAAACACTCAATGAAATACTAGTTCACTTATTCACACTGGGAAAATTCTTTTGTTTAACCAAAGAAAATTAGCAAGTAAATGGCCCAATGGGAACTCTCATGTACTGCTTATGCACACGAAACTTGCAAATTTCACTCTTTACATATTAGAAACACCCTACTTGAAAGTTAGTACCCAAACATCCTACTTTCCCATTTTGCCTTCCTTTAAAGTTAGATTCAAACAGATTTTTTCCCCTAGGGAGATAAACAATTTGTATACTGGTTTGTTTTAATTAAGTCATTCTCATTTACCCAGTATGTAATTAATCTGCAAAATGCAAACTATCAACTTAGGAAGCAAATGTTTGTGTATGGGTATGTGTTTAGGGACAGAACAAAATCTCTTGACTCAACTTTCAGAAGTAAAAACTCCTAACTGGTAGAAAACTGCAGCTAAACTTATTCATAAAAATTTTTTATTGAATACTAACTTTAGAGCACAATTTCTCAGCCAATCTTGCCACTGCTGACAATTTGTGTCAGAAAATTCTCTGTAGTGGGGGTTGGGAGGGGGAACGACTGTCCTGTGAATTGTAGGATATTTAGCAAAATCTCTGGTTTCCAACCACTAGATGTCAGTATTCCATCCAACTGTGACAACCAAGAATGTTTTGGCATTGCCAAATGTGCTGTGGAAGGGGGAGTGGGTACAAAATCAGCCCCATTTGAGAATCATGGTCATAAAGGTACATTTACAGTTCTGGATATAAGCTCAAAACCACTCGCTAAAGACTACTCTTGTAAAACTAGACTAGTTTCTCATTCAGCTTTAGAAAAACACTAAACAGAAAACCCTAATCTATGAGTGAGGAGAACAATAAGTATAATACAGCTGTAATTTAACATGAATTTTAATTCTGTTCCATTTAGTATATGTAATGAACAAATAGGAATATTTGCTCTATAAATAATGGCTAATTATAGAATGTTAAGGAGGCCAAGACAGTCTTCATCCCTCCCAACTGTGATTCTCTGTAAGGTCAGAGACTACATGCATCAAAATCATCTTGTGTACTCATTTAAATATAGATTCCTGGTCCCCAACAAAGACCTATGAAATTGAGGTGTGGAGACAGCAATCTGAGATTCTAATAAGCCTTGCTTAAGAGCCCATCATTAAATTCTTAATCATACAACTATATAAGAAAAACAGCACCACAGACTATCTCCAATCTTTCAAGACCACAACTTTTAATATGCTTTAAATTTGTGACACTGATAATAAGGAGATAAAGAGAAGGAACAGAATGACAACTGATGATATAAAAGATAAAAACATGAGTTTGAAGATTCTAGTGTGCTACGACTTTCTTGACATGTAGTTATGAGCAAAGAACAATATCCATGGTTTGAATTCTCTACTGCAAAGAGATAACTGCCATACCACAATGGTATTGATAAGAAGAACCAAAAAGATGTGAAAGCTCTGAGGAAATATTACAGCATCAACATGAAAGATTAGTATTATGTAATAGCTATTAATACAAAACTATAACTGAGTAGAGAGCAATATTCCAGTAGAATTATCCAAAGCAATATTTAGATATATGAAAAAGCCTATTTCTGTAGAAACATATCCTAAATATTATTCAAGCCTATGAAAAATAAAGGCATATTCATGGTATCTATGTCAAGCAAGTTGAAAGATGAAGAACACATTGACAAGCAGGAGAATTTCTACAGATTGAGAAGCTGAGAGGTTAGTCAAGTGTCATTTTATAGAGAAGTATGTGAGTAGGAAAGACCCCATACAACTACCAAAGAAAAACTTGTTGTAACACAGCTAAAGTAAGATTTGTATTCAACTGTTCACGCAGACCAATATAAAATACGTACATTACAGACTACTGTTTCCACTGATTACAACAAAAAACTCCAGACAAAAATACCAAAAGCAATCATGAGAGAAATCCAAATGTAAATTATAGCAGGCAGTATGGAGAAGAAAAATTGCAATGTGCAGTATGGTCAGCTTTCTATGTTTTCCTTTTCACTTCTTTTTTCAACTTTCTTTACCTCTACCTTTAACTCAAAGATAGGCTGAATTAGGGAACCTGCATGATGGGCATGAGCAGCAAAAGAGACAAGAGAAATCCAACCAATTTTCTGATAACAGGATCAAAAAAGAAACTGTGAAATGAAAAGTTATATGTGGAAAACACCATATTTTTTTCCTCTCCACCAGCCTTGCCCCAGGGATAGCCAGTCATGGAACGGTATAGCCATGATGATGATACTGTGGGAACTGAAGTTCCAGGAGAACACCCGTCTCTGCATTGAACCAGAAAAAAAGGGACCTGTTTTTGAAAAGTAGGAAGCAATTTCTATTTTGGTTTTTCTACTTTTTTCTCAGCATTGCACTCTAAGGCAGCCCCAGTTCTGCACAATTGAGATGTCTAAAACTCTGAGAGAACTTCATTCTTCTGGCCAGAGTAACTATGAAAAGTGGCCATTGGGAGAAAGTGCGGAGAAAAGCCTAGAGAGTAGAAATCAACACAAGTCCTGAGCTCATGCCGAAGCTGTGCATGTGCAAAATATACTGAAAGAAGCATAGCAATGACTATGAGAACTGAACTACAATGTAGCCTCAACATAACTCTCAAATGCTACATGCAAAGGTCAAATCCAAACAGCATAGCAAAGGTTTTGAAAACTGAACTGACATTGGAACCACTCACTGCTCAGAAAACATGAGACAGAATTTAAGTACCAGGTTAATCTGCTAAAAAAAAACGAAAACAAAAACAAACAAAAAACAGTAACAAAAATATCAAGATTATATAAACTTTAATAAGACAGTATGAATTATTTTCAAGGGAAAAGATAGTCAATTGGTGAACACATCGAGATGACTCAGATGTTGGAAATATCAAAGATTTTAACACAGTTACTGTAACTAGCCTCCACTTTTAAAATAAAGGAATATATAGAAATTCTAAGCAAAAAATAGCAACTATAAAAAAGAATAAAATGGAAATTTTAGCACTGAAAACTACAGTATCTAAAATAAAATACTCACTGGGCTAAATAGAAGAATGATATAACTGGTGAGTCAGTTAATTTGAAGGTAAATGAATAAAATAGCTATATTGAAATAAAGAGAGAAGGTTTATAAAATCAAAAGAGACACTTAGGGACCTGTGAGACAAAATTTAAAAATTACTTTATTGGAGTTCCTGAAATAGAGAAGAAAAAGACTGTTACAGATAATATATTTGAAAAAATAATGGCTAGAAAATATCCAAATCTCGTGAAAGAAATAGATTAAAAGATTTTAAAACTTCAGCTAAATAAAACCATGCCCAGAACCATCAAAATCAAACTGCTAAAAACTAAAAACAAATTCTTTAAAATCTTAGAGGACGGAAAAAAACAACACATAACATATAGGGAAACAATTATCTGGATGATTGCAGAATTTAAATCTAAAACTATGAGAGTCAAAATATATTTTAAGTACTGAAAGAAAAAAAAACCCTATTAGCCCAGAATTCCATTGAAAAAAATCCTTCAGATATAAAGGCAACTCAAAACATTCTCACATAAAGGAAAATTAAGAGAACTTATTGCCAGAAGACTTGCTCTAAAAGAAATGCTAAAGAGACAGGAAAAAAAATGGTGTAGGTGATAGAGGCTCTGTTTATCCCTCTGGCAACCAAATCAAAGTTGTGACGGAAACAAGGAGCAGCAGCAAGGAAAAATCACCTGGGATCTAGATGAACAAGCCATACAACTAGGGAAAAGTCCAAGAAAACACCCTGCAAGGGCAAAAGGTAGGACGGGGCGAGGACACGGGGCTGCTGGGTCTCAAGCGGCTAAGACGGAGGCTGCGGCAGCTGTAGAAGCCTCTTAAAGGGGCCACATCCGCGAGCAGATTTTCCTGGTGACGGGCCTGCTCACTCTGAGCACCAGTGCCTATTCGGCTGCACGCAGGAGGCACCAGGGACTTACCGGGAGACACTGTCGGAGTGAGGGCCAAGGCAAGACTTGGCTCTGTGTAGAATTGTTCGTGGTGTCCACTGTTCCCTGTTGAGCCCTCCCCCAATATCAGTGTGCTGGACACAGCACAGCCATAGCTGCAACTTCATCAAACTGGATAACAGAGGTCGCTCCGACCAGAGGATTCCCTGAAACTCCCCCTCCCCCAAATCGCGGCCCCACCCAAACCACATCCAGGTGTATCCTCAGCAAGTCAGGTGCTCCCTGCTGAGACTCACACCGGAGGCACCCTCGGTTTCTGGTGTGGCCTCTTAAAGCATCTATAAGCACAACATCTGTAGATTGCTTGCTAAATCTTAAAAGGTGGCCCCAGAGGGGCAGAGGCTTGGGCTAAATTTGGCCTGCAGCTGAACCCCTCTCAGGACTGTGCCACTGGACATCTACTTCACAAATCCAAACTAGTAAGACCGGGAGACTTAAGAGCTTTGCTTATTAGTACATGGGAACAGACATGGAAAGGTAGCCAAAATGGTAAGACAAGCAGAAACCATATGAGAGAACAGAACAGAGATCCAGATATAATGGAGTCAAGTAATTAAACAGATACAGAGTTCAAAACACTGGTTATAAAGATGCTCAATGAACTTTTGAGACATGTAGATAAATTCAGTGAGAACTTCAACAAAGAGATAAAAAACATAAAAATGGAAATGGAAATTATAAAAGAGAACCAGTCTGAAATGAAGGACACATCATCTGAGGTGAGAAGTATAATAAATTGAATAAAAAAGGAATAAACAAAGTGAATAAAGAAGAGAATCAGATGCCCTATCTAGAAGACAGGAAAGCCAATCAGGACAATCAGAATGTCAAGAAAAAAGATGCTAAGACTATACAAATAATTTAAGGAGGATATGGGACACTATTAAGGCTCCAAATATTCGTCTGATCAGCGTACTTGAAGAAAATCAAGATGTTGAACAGCTGTTTGAAGAAAAAATGATGGAAAACTTCCCTAACCTGGTGAAGGATATGGACATAAAACCCGAGGAAGCTCAGATAATTCCAAAAATCAGGGATCCAAAGAGGCTCACACCAAGACACATCATAATTAAAATGCCAAAGGTTAAATACAAAGAAACAATATTAAAAGCAGCAAGAGAAAAACAGATAATTACATATAAGGGAACACCCATAAGACTGGCAGCTGATTTCTCAAAAGAAACTATGCAGGACAGAAGGGCTTGGCAAAAAATATTCAACAGGATGAAGACCCAGGATATACAATCAAGAATAATTTATCCAGCAACGCTATCATTTAGAGTTGAAGGACAGACAAAGAGCTTCCTAGACAAAAATAAGCTAAAGAAATTTATCACCACCAGGCTAGAATTACAGGAAATGTTGGAGGGGCTTCTTTAAAAAGAAAAAACATGTATCAAAAACAGGAATAAAGAATGATAACAACTACATTCCTATCAATAAGTACCTTAAATGGAAAAGAATTAAGTGTTCCAACCAAAAGACAGAGTGGCTGAAAGGATAAGCAAACAAGACCCCTATGTATGAAAAGGAAGGGGACAGAAAAAGATATTGCTTTGATGGACTTAGAAGGTATTTAAGGCAGACAGAGAAAGATAAACATTATATGATTTCACTTATATGTGAAATCTAAGAAACGAAAAGAACAAACTTATCAAAACCAGACTTACAAATATAGTGGACAATTTGGTGTCAGACAGAGGGGAGAGGGGTTTGAGGGACTGAGAGAATGGGGTGAAGGGTTAAAGAAGTACAAATTAGTAGCTGATGGATGGTCACAGGGATGGGGAGCACGGCATAGGGAATGCAGTTAGCATCAATATGTTGGCTAGGTAGAGGGCCAGGGGAGGGAGGGTACAATTGGGTGGATCGTTTTATGAACTATATAGATACCTAACCAATGTACTATATACTTGAAACTAAATTTAAAAAATAATAATTAAAAAAAAGAAAGAAATGCTAAAGAAGTTCTTCGCTGAATGGAAATGATAGAAAAAGGAAATCTGGAACTTTAAACAAAAAGAATGATAAATATATAGGAAAATGTAATACACTATTCTGCTAAATTACATGAAATATGCACTACTGTTGAAAGCAAAACTTATAACACGTCTTAGAGATTTCATTTTATATAAAAATAAAACATGATAATCATAACCAGAAAAGGGAACTATAAGCATTTAAATGCTCAGGTTTATTTGAGGTGGTAAAATATGAACTCAAAATATACTGTAAAAAGCAGGTATAAAGTGGCCCCATGCAAGGTACAGGCAATAGCTGACCTTGGAGTGCAACAGAGTCACTCCCAAGTGACCCCAGAACGAACACACCTGGTGGCCGGCTTCAGACCACACCAAGATCCTATCAGACTGCCTCCACAAAAGATACCCAAAGAGCAGACTCAGCAGGCACCAAAGCCATGCTAAAGCAAATCCTGCTATATAGGTTCAGTCCCTGCACAGCAGCTACTCCACTGCAGTCACAGCCAGTCCTCACCACCAAACAGCCTGAGGGTTAATCGCTCCCACTGACATGCAAATAGCAACCAAGGCTCAACTATAACAGGGCATACACAACCCACACAAGGGATCCACCTGGAGCACCCATATCAAGTGACCAGGAAGACAGTACCACTGGGGCCTAATGCACACCTACTACATAAGGCTACTCTATCAAGACCAGGAGATGTTGCAGCTCTACCTAATACATACAAACGAACACAGGGAGGTAGGCAAAATTGGGAGGTAAAGAAATATGTCTCAAATGAAAGAACAAAACAAAGCTCCGGAAGAACTATACAAAATGGAAACAAGCAATCTACCAGATGCAGAGTTCAAGACACTGATTATTAGGATACTCAATGATCTCAGTGAGAACTTCAACGAAGAGACAGGAAACATAAAAATGGAGACAGAAAATATTAAAAAGAACCCATCTGAAATGAAGAATGTAATGACTGAAATGAAGAATACGTTAGAGGGAATCAACAGTAGATTAGATGAAGCAGAGAATCGAATTAACAATTCGAATGATAAGGTAGCAGAAAACCCCAATCAGGACAGCAAAAGAGAAAAAAAAAAAATGAGAATACTTTAAGGACCCTCTGAGACACTATCAAGTGTACGAACACAATATTCAAACTGATGAAAAACAAGGACCTATAATGAAAATGACTCTATGCAGCCAAGCTATCATTTAGAATTGAAGGACAGGTAAAAGAGCTTCCCTGACAAGAAAAAGCTAAAGAAATTCTGATCACCACCAAACCAGTATTACAAGAAATGTTAAAGGGACTTCTTTAAGAAGAAAAAAGAAAAAAATATGAATAATAAAATGACAATAACTATATATCTATCAACGATTACCTTAAATGTAAATGGACCAAATGCTCCAATCAAAAGACATGGGTGGCTAAACCGACAAGAAAACAAAAACCTTACATAGGCTGACTACAGGAGACTCACTTCAGATTGAAAGACACACAGACTAAAGTAAAGGGATGAAAAAAGATATTTCATGAAAATGGAAACAAAAGATAAAAGCTGGTGTAGCAATACTTACCAGACAAAATAGACTTTAAAAAAAAAGGCTATAACACGATACAAAGAGGGACCTGATAATCCCACTTCTGTATATTTATCTGTAGAAACCCAAAAAACTACTTCAAAGGGACATGTGCATCAATATGTCCACTGCAGCATTATTTACAATAGGCAAGATATGGAGGGAAACTGGGTGAACATCAATGGATGCATGGATAAAAAAAAGAGGTAGTGTATGTATGTGTGCGTGTGTGCGTGTGTGCGTGTGTGTATAACGAATTATTACTCAGGCACAAAAAAGAATGAAATTTTGCCATCTGCAATAACAGATGCACCTAGAGTGTATTATGCTGAGGGGAGTAACTCAGACAGAGGAACAGATGACATAATTTCACTTATATGTGGTGTCTAAAGGACAAAATAAACAAATGAAACAGAAACAAAGTCATAGATATAGAGAACATTTTAATTGTTGCTAGATGGGAGGAGGTTTGGGGGAATGGGTGAAAAAGGGGAAGAAATTAAGATGTATAAATGGCTAGTTACAAAATCAGTCATGGGGATGTAAAGTATAGCATAGGGAATATAGCCAATAATATTGACTATATTGACCATTATATAGTCAGTGATATAGATGGTATCAGATGAATACTAGATTTATTCAAATGATTACTTTGTAAGTTATATAAACGTCTAATCTTTCTGTTGTATACCTGAAACTAATATAATATTGTATGTCAACTATAATTAAAAAATAAAAATTATTAAAAAATTATTTAAAATTGTGTTGCTATTTAGATAAAAATTAACGACCAAAATATTAATGATGAAGACATCAGAAACATGGCAGAGTGAGAGATATTCCTAGATTTCTCCCCTTGAAACAACAATAAGCTGAACATCTAAAATTCAACAAAAAACACCCAACATGCACACCAGCATGTCTGAGCATCAGATCTGCTAATAAGAGCTACCAGGGTCAGAACCCCAGGAGTCTGGCGGTAGACTGGGAGAAACAAAGAAACAGCACTACCTGGGAAAGCTGTGAGCTCCATGCATCTGTCAGCAGTGCTCAGGCATCAGGGCAGAAAGCAGAGACGTGGGAATGGCAAAGAAGCAACAGTTGACTATTACCAGGTGCGTTACAAAATGTGAGGCTGAGCCCCAGTCCCCACCCACCAAACCAGAGGGCCACTCCCCCCATTTCCTCCAAAATCTAACCCGTAGAGCCCCAGGGAAATCTGAGTAAATGCTACCAAAACAGTTGCTAATATTAACAGGGACTGAGACTGAGGGTAGCGAGCGTGATTTAACATTCTTAAGAAAAAGAAAGGCATTATAAAACTTTATATAAAGCAAGGATCCAAGAGGTTTAGACGCCATCTACTGGAAACCAAAAGAAAAACGCCATCTTAGTGACAGGATAAAGAGCAGAAAACACTTCCATTAATGCCTAGGCAGAGAAATAGTCCATTAAACACCATGAACAACCAAGGTGACAAGGCATCTCAGAAAGAAAGAGAAAAATCTCCAAAAAATAAGCTTAAAGACATGGAAACATGAGACTTAAATGACAGAGAATTCAGGATGGTACTTCTGAAAAAATTCAATAAGATCCAAAATAATTCATATCAACAATTCCAGGAATTGAAAAGAAAACTAGATAAAGTGAATGAGCTTTTTAGCAAGGAGACTGACACTATAAAAAAGAAACAGAACTTCTGGAGATAAAGAACACACTGAAAGAGATGAAAAATGAAATAGCAAGCTTGGGAAATAGAGCTGACCAAATGAGGACAGGATCAGTGATATTGAAGACAGAAATTTAGAAATAAATCAGAAGGAAGATAGAAACCAAAGAATGAAAAAGAATGAAAGAGAAATACAATAACTAGCTGATACTATCAGGAAAGGAAACATACAAATAATGGGCATTCTCGAAGGAGAGGAAAAGGAGCAAGGATTAGAAAGTATTTTCAGACAAATAGTTGATGAGAATTTCCCAAATCTAAGGAATGAGCTGGAGCTTGGAATTCAAGAAGTCAACAGAACACCCAATTATCTCAATCCAAAAAGGCCTTCACCAAGACAACCTTCCTAGGCTTAATCAAGAAGAACTGGAAAATCTAATTAGATCAGCGGTATGAAAATTGAAACAATCATCAAAAACCTACCAAAAAGCAAAAGTCCAGGACCAGATGGCTTCACCAGTGAATTCTACCAAACATTCAAAGATTTAATACCTATTCTCCTCAAACTCTTCCAAAAAATCAAAGAGGCGGCAATACTTCCCAACTCATTTATGATGCCAGTATTACCCTCATATCAAAACCTAATAAAGATAACATAAAAAAGAAAACTGCAGACTGATATCCCTCATGACACACATGCAAAAATCCTAAGTAAGATACTAGTGAAACAAATACAGCAACATATTAAAAAGATTACACACCACGATCATGTGAGCTTCATCCCAGGGACACGTGGATGGTTCAACATATGCAAATCGATTAATGTTACACCACATAAACGAATTAAAAAATAAGAATCATATGATCATATCAATAGACGTAAAAAAAGCCTTCGACAAAATACAACACCCATTTATGATCAAAATACTTCACAAAATCGTATAGAAAGTACCTTTAACATAATAAAGGCCACATATGACAAACCCTCAGCCAATATTATACTTAATGGTGAAAAATTAAAAACTTTCCCTCTAAGATCAGGAACAAGGCAAGGCTGTCCACTACCGTCACTGTTATTCAATATAACATTGGAGGTCTTAGTGAGTACAATCAGACAAGAGAAAGATATAAAAGGCATCCAAATAGGAAACAAAAAAAATCAAACTGTCACTAATTGCGGATGACATGATTCCCTATATAGAAAACCCTCAAGATTCCACAAGAACACTACTAGAAACAATAAGCAAATACAGTAACGTTTCTGGATACAAAATCAACTTTCAAAAATCCATATCGTTCCTATACTCTAATAATGAAGTGTCAGAAAAAGAAGTGGAAAAAATAATTCCTTTTGCAATTGCAACAACAACAACAAAAATACCTAGGAATAAATCTAACAAAACATGTGAAGGACCTATATAATGAAAACTATAAGACCCTATTAAAAGAAATTAAAGAAGATACAAAGAAATGGAAAGAGATTCTGTGTTCTTGGATTGGAAGAATCAACATAGTTAAAATGACCATATTACCTAAAGCATTATACAGATTTAATGCAACCCACATCAAAATCCCATTAGTTTTTTTTAAAGAAATAGAAAAAAATAATAATCAGATTTATATGAAAGCACAAAAGACCCCGAAGTGCCGAAGCCATCCTGAGAAAAATGAACGAGGCTGGAGGCATCACTCTGCCTGACTTCGAATTATACTACAAAGCAATAGTAATCAAAATGGCATGGTACTGGCAGCAAAACAGACACACGGACCAGTGGAATCGAGAGTCCAAAGTAAACCCATATTTATATGGGCAAATAATTTTCGACAAAAAAGCTAAAAACATACAGTGGAGAAAGGAAAGCCTCTTCAATAAATGGTGCTGGGAAACCTGGAAAGCCATATGCAAAAGAATGAAACCAGACTGTTGGTCTATCACCGTACACCAAAATTAACTTCAAATGGATTAAGAACCTGAATATAAGACCTGAAACGATAAAAGTCATAGAAGAAAACATAGGAACTAAACTCATGAACCTTAGACTTAAAGAGAATTTTATGAATTTGACCTTCAATGCAAGGGAAGTAAAAGCAAAAATATATGAATAAAACTGTATCAAACTAAAATGCTTCTGCACAGCAAAAGAAGCCACCATCAACAAGGCAAAGAGACAATCATCTGAGTAAGGAAATAATTTGCAAACAACGCCTCCAATAAGTGCCTAATATCCAAAATATACAAAGAACTCATATAACTCAATAACAACAAAAAAGCAAATGATCCAGTCAAAAAATAGGCAGAGGACCTGAACAGACACTTCTCTTAAGAAGATGACAAATGGCCAACAAGCATATGAACAGATGCTCAACATCGCTAGCTATCAGGGATATGCAAATGAAAACCACAATGAGATACCCTCACACCTTTTAGAATAGCTGTAATCAACAGGACTAGCAATAAATCCTGGAGAGGACGTGGAGAAAAAGGAACCCCCATACACTGCTGGTGGGACTGCAAATTGGTACAGCCACTATAGAAAATAGTATGGAGGTTCCTCAAGAAACTAAGAATTGATCTACCATATGATCCAATAGTCTCTTTACTGGATATTTACCTCAAAAAACTTGAAAATATTTATGCAAAAAGATATATGCACACTGATGTTCATATCAACTTTATTCATGGAGCAGTGGCTAGGATATGGAAGCAATCGAAGTGCCCTACAGTAGATGACTGGATAAAGAAGATGTGGTATATAAAGACAATGGAATATTACTATAAGAAGAGATGAAATACTGCCATTTGCGACAATATGGATGGACCTCGAGATAATCATGCTAAGCAAAATAAGCCAGACAGAAAAAGTCGAAAAGCACATGATGTCACTTATATGTGGCATATAAACCTAAAAGCGCTAAACAAACAGGACAAACAGAGACTTATGGATATGGACAATAGACTAGTGGTTACCAGAAAGGAGGAGGGGGAAAAGGGAGTGGGGAAGGTAGATGGAGTAAAAGAGGTCAAATATGTGGTGACAGAAGGAAATCTAATTATGGGCAGTGAACACACAATGCAATGTATATATATATGCCTTATTGTTGAAGTGTACACCTAAAACTTACTACTGGATTTTGTTAATCAGTGTCATCATAATAAAAAAAAAAAAAGATAGGAAAGAAAACACAAAACATTAATTATGAGTAATTTAATCAGCCACTACAAAAATGTAGCACTAATGAGTACTGAAGAAATAATCTTTTCAAAAGAGAGGTCTGGCCTTTGCCCTCAGCTACTGGGAGGTGATCTCTAGGCCCCTGAAATGCCCTATTAATGGGAGTGTCTTTGTTTGCCTGGGGGCTTTGGTCACTGGACAGCTTAACAACATAATTTATGATACAGGCTTTAGGCCACATCACATCAGTTCTGACCTCAGCAGGAATTGGAGACTAAGAACATTTGTCCTGACCTCTGGGAGAGGCTATAAAGATTAGGTAAGTCACAAAGGGAGTATGTGATTGAGTCCCAGTCAAAAATTTGGACATCAAAGCTTGGGGAAGCTTTCCTCTTTTGAAATACTCTGTGCATATTATCAGACGTGATGGCCAAGAGGAGATAACGTCATCCATGACTCCATGGGAAGAGGACTAGAAGCTCTGTTTAGACTCCTTCTGGACTCTGCCGAATGCATCTCTTCTCTTGGCTAATTTTAATCTGTATCGCTTCCCTGTAATAAACTGTAACTGTGAACTTTCAATGAGTTCCCTGAGTACTAATATCCCCAAAACTTAGGATGGTTTTAAGCACATCCCAAGCTTGCAACTGGTGTCAGAAGTGAGGGTAGTATGGTGTATACTGAGCCCACTAAATGTTGAGCTTTGGCTAACTCTGGGTAAGTAAAGAGATATATAGAAGAGGAAAGACGATATAGAAAAAGAGCAAGAAGGAATACTACATTTCTAAAGCATCTACTAGAATTCCTATTGAGTGCTTTATGTTCATTCAATCCTGATAACTCTAATGTAATAGATGATCTTATTTCTACTTTATATGTTATATATAAAGTATATATTATATTTAATTATGTTAGTTATATATGAAGGTCAAGTAAGTGAAATGATGCCACAGAGCACACATTAAACTAGGTCAAGAACACAACTCTAGCCTTTCAGATTCCAAAGCCCACGCACTTTACACTATATTATGCTGTCTCCCTAACATTACAATGATTCCCTTATCAATTATTTATAGAACATTTGGTCTTAATTTTGATATCACTATATGCTCAAATGATCTGTCTGCAATAGTCTGAATACCTAAAATCCAGGACCAGATCTATGTAGTTCTTTGCAGAACTAGCACAGCTGCCACCCGAGTCATTCTTGATGAAGGAAAATGAAAGTCATCTTATATTAAATTCAAAGTTAAGCAATATCAAAGAACATATGGTAAATCCAAAGTTGCAAGTTAACTACGTACTAAAATTAAACACCTATTCAATGTATTAAGTGCCTATGTACCTCCAGATTTCTGGAATGTGGGAAAAAATTAAATAGCTGCGAAAGAAATAGCAAAAACTATAAGCTCTGAAGTTTATTATAAACAAATCAAAGAAAGCATCAAAAGGAAATGTCTACATATTCAGAAAAATGTCATAACAGTATTACTAATCCCTCATATATTACAGCTGTTGCTTTTCTTTGTGGAAACTAAACAAACTGTTACATTAAAAATTATGTGTAGAAACCAAAAGGATAAAAGAGTCATAAAATCAGTTACTAGGGAAAATATTTAAGAGGAAGACATATTACTATACTGAATTCCCAACAGGAGAAAAGAATTTCTGTATTTGTACATGTAATGCATGTACATACTTAAGTCCCAGGTTGTTTCATTTTAAACTTTTGGAAGTATAATTATTTTGTCTTATTATTGAAAATGTTAAATAAGGCTAACTGGACGTTACCTTTAACACAAAACCAAATTTCTAATATATAGATACTTAACTATCTAATTTGACTTAAGAATAACATTCTAAGTGAGTACGAAGATGAGAAGCAATTTCTTTTCTACACTGTAGTGATCAGCAGAGTCCAATCGGCAACACCAAAATCAGCCTCTGGGCAGAGAGTCACATTGGGCACCAGGAATTCCTCTGATTATTCTTGGGTCCATAGGGGACTCAGAACAGGATTGATTACCGAGGGGCGGGGAACAGGCAAGCAGTGGGGCATCAGAAAATGAGTCAGGTAGCTTACTTATGTGATTACAACTATATCTCTTTCCATGGTCACCAACACTTTTCCAAAAAATACTGAAAGCTTGTTTGCAAGTTCTAGGAGGGAAAAGGAGAACAGGACACACCTATCTGAGAAGGGCATGCTATACACCTTCAAGAGAGATACAGAGAGCAGACAGAGAAAGTAGGCCCCAAGCTAACCACCTGGTTTTATCAGATTAATCATGGAAATCAGTGGCCTAGACAGAAAGCCTTTTTTTGTATAGCACAAAAAAAAAAAACAAAACAAAAAAAAACAAAAAAAAAACCACAGCATGATGGTAAAAATACTTAAAAGATTATTCCCTCAAAGCTTATAAAATAAGTCATAGGGTAATATATTACCAATCCTGTGTTCCATGCACACAGCGAATACAGTAGTTAAGACATAAACAGTGTGGACTAAAATATTTATGAATTGTTTTTAAGACGCTCAATATATAAGCAACAAACTCAAAATTGTTAAATAATTAAGTGTTGAGAATTATCAGCCAAGGGAAGTTTCTGATAAGAACTAAGCCCAGCTCAACTAGGGTTAAGGCGCTTCTTAAATGTTACAGATGACTACTTATAAGTCAAAACCTTCTAAAATAACAAACCCAATGGCCCACCTGTATAGGGCCTCATCTTTGGAAAGCAAGTGCCATTTTATCCCCCTCATCAAACCGGTATATCTCAGACTAATCTGATTTTAGAATATTCATACATTTACCATTATTAACTAAGTTCTGAATCCTTCTATTTGGTTCAGCTATTTGGCTCAACTGTACAATGAATCAAAGAACACAGAAAACAATATGTTAAATGTTTCCGATCAAAATCTACAACTATATAACAAGACATACTTTCACATTTTAAAACAACCAGAATTTTCAGTTCTTGGCATGATGGAATAGCTAATGTTGGAATAACCTCCTGCTATAAAAATCTATAAAAGCCGAACCAAATATACCAAAACAAACAAACAAAACAAAACCAAGAACAATAACAACAATAACAACAAAAACCCCAAAACAGTAACAACAAAAACATTCACACTGGCTTTCTCCTTGAGAGAAAACAATGGTATAGAGAAACAGAGCCCAAGCAGAGAGTGGTAATCTTACTAGGATGAGACAATTAAAATTAATGTTTGGGGCTGCTAAGGTGGCTGGGTTTTGAAGGGAGGTTATTAGAGAAGAAAGAGTCAAAGAGAAAAAACTATAAAAATCTGCATAAAAATCCCCCTCTGGTCCTCATATGCCTCCTAGGCTATGCATGCACAAGGTTAGACTCCTAGAAGCCTAGGAGAGAATAACTGTTGGGAGGCTGCAGGCTAAAAACAAAGATTTCACAACTTACACAGTTCAGAAGACATAAAATTCAGGCTTGATCAGAGGACAGAGACCTTGAGGAATACTCCAGGCATTTGAGACCCTAGACAATCCATTCTCCAGGAATGAGAACAAAGCTGAAATACCTTAACAAAACCTATAACTAAGCTTCCATAGGATCAAAGAGATCACTGGCAGTTTATCTGTCTGCCAGAATAAATTTCAATACTATTTAGAGGAAGATAACAATCCAGAGCTTCTATAATAGGGGTCTATAAGGGCCAGAAAGCAAATATTTTGGGGCTTTGAGGGCCATTCATAGTCTACATTGCACAGTCATTAAAAAACAAACAAACAAACAAACAAACACCTTTAAAAATGTAAAAACTATACATAGTTCTTTGGCCACACAATAATTGGCATATGGGCCATAGTATACTATCTGCTACTCTACATTACACTCACAGTATCCATCATACAGTGCAAAATTAGTACATATGCGAAGCAGGGAAAGTGACTGATAATCAAGAGACAAAAGCAACCAACAAAAATAGACAAGAGTGATATACACATTGGTCTTAGTATGCGAAGGCTTTAAAATAACTACAATTAACATATTAAAAACAAAAGAATAAAGAAAATGGATTAAAATATAAAGTATTTCATAAATTAGAATCTATAAAAATGATCATAAAGACATTCTAGAACTGCAAAATATGTGAAATATAGGAACTCATTGGATGGGTTTAAGAAGCACAGCAAAAAAAAATTAACACTAAGACAGATTAATAGCTATTCAAAGCACAGAAATTATAAACAAACAAAAAAATAGGACATATGTTAGAATCAACATGCAGTAAAACAGTCTAACATATATGTAATTAGAGTCCAGGAGAGAAGAGAAAATGAGAAGCAATATATGAATCAGTAAAGGATAAGTTTTCAAAAAAAACAACCTACAGATTCAAGAAGCTTACTGAATACCAAGAAGGCTACACACACACACACACACACACACACACACACACACACACACACACACACACACACACAGAGGAATACTATAGACAAGTGACTAAAAATCAAAAATAAAGAGAACAATCTTAAAAATAGAGGAAGGACACATCTCTTGCCCTTCAGGAGAAAAACACTGAGAATGAAAAATTATTTCCCAAGAGAAACTATGAAAGCCAAAGAAATAGCATCTTTAAACTACTAAAGAAAAAAAATCAACATAGAATTCTATATCCAGCAAAAATATCCTCCAAAACATGAAGAGTAACTAAAGACATTTTCAGACAAACAAAAAGCTAAAAGAATGTGTTGCTAACAGACTCTACTTCAAAGAATAAAAAAAGAATTTCCTTAGCATTAAGGGAAATGACTCTAGATGGAAGCACGGATATACGAGAAATGAACGGCTGCAGAAAATATAGATATAAAGGTAAATATAATAGATTATTGATTGTTTAAAGCAATAACAACAATGTCTTGTAGAGTTTATAACAAATGAAGGGGATGGTAAAAATACATAACAATAGCATAGTAGAAGGCAAGTAAATGGACTTAAACTGCTTTAAGGCTTTTTTATTTGAGGGAAACATGGTATAAGTACTAAATAAAGGTAGCTTTTTGTAAGTCAGGACACATTTTATAATTTTTAAGGTAATCGCTATAAGCATGATATTAGTAGTTTAACCAAAAAAGCTAATAAAGGAGATAAAATGAAGTAAGAAATGCAGAAACATAAGGGAATCCTTTTAGGTGAGGAAAGTATTCAACGCCTTAATCTGGTAGTGGTCCCACAGATGTATACATATATAAACATCACTGAACTGTATACTGAAGATTTCTGCACTGTTCTACATAACATATATTATTAAATAAACAAAAAAATCTATATATACTTTCTAGAGTAGAGAGACTAAGCTGCAGAATATTTCTAGATTTCAATATATTCCCTAAAATTTAATGGCTTACAGCTATTTTCTGAAAAATTTTCCAGAATGTATACTTGACACTCAGTACTTCTCATTGAATGAAGAATATGAGTAACCACAATTTTATTTAATTTATGGTACTACTGCCAAGATAACAAAAAACCTAATTCTCAAAAAAGTAATACTTGACAATTGCTTCCTCTTTACTTTTAAAGAATAAATTGGCATATTTACATTTTCCATGTATGTATATTTTTTTAAAATGTGTTACTGTTTATTTACAGTTCATTTTTATTATAGTGATATTGGTTAACGAAACCCAGTAAGTTTCAAGCATACAATTCAACGGTAAGGCGTGTGTGTGTGTGTGTGTGTGTGTGTGTGTGTGTGTGTGTGTGTAATATATATATTGCATTGTGTTTTCACCACCCATAGTTAGATTTATTTTCGTCACCACATATTTGACCCCATCTACCTCCCCTGCCCCCTCTCTGCTAACCACTAGTCTATTGTCCATGTCCATGAGTCTCTGTTTGTCCTGTTTGTTTATTGCTTTTAGGTTTATATCCCACATGTAAGTGATATCATGTGGTTTTCAACTTTTTCTGTATGGCTTATTTTGTTTAGTATGATTATCTCAAGATCCACTATGTATTTTTAAGCACTACTGCCAGGAAACAAAATGGGTTTTGGAAACAGTGCATGTACAAGAGTATATATGTGAAAATATCATATATACATATAAAGCAATTAGCACGACTGCTATTTTGTGGAATAATAATAATAACAATAACAATATTCTTCTAAGAAAATATTTCTGTAACTAGAGAACAGATCAACTGGATTGCAAGCAATAGAGGAAAGAAGAACCAACCCTTCTAAATGTATATATGAGTCTGACACAAACAGTAACTTCAGAAATATTCTCATTTAATTCTAAGCATCCTATGCAAGGCAGATATTATTCTCCCTTATCATATGAAGAATCTGAAACACAGAAAGGTAGAGCAACTTGATTAGAACCACAGAGCAAGTAAGTCTTCAAAATAAAGACTTACAAATTCATCATCAGATAATTGCCTAGGAAATCTTTCAAAAGAAGCAAAAGTCATTATCAGGAACAGATTTATGCATGACAAATATATTAGACCAAACGAACTATACCTCCTTGATGAAAACACAACAGAATTAAAGAATAAACCAAGAAATACTGTAACTTTAATTTTACACAACTATAAATCTAACTGATAGTTTTCTAGTGATATAGTTTAGGAAAAAAACATTTCAAAGTAGAGGAAGAAAATCTTTAAAGATCTATCATATACTATGATGTTTGAATTTTCAAATACTATAAAATTTGGCAAATTATCGCATCCTTAGTGCAAAAAGATGATGGATCATATTTTAATATCTAATTTTATTCAAAAAATCTTTGTAAATAGTAAATTCTCCTTCAGGGTAGACACTGAAAATCAATCCATGGCCAAGGTTAAATGCAGCAGACTGAACACAAATGTTTGCTTAAAACACACTAAAGTAACAGTGAAGGCAGATATCAAAGCAAGTCTATATAATAACAGCACCCTCTGTGAATAACTCCTCTCACTTCCCCCTTCCTACTGCCAATCATTGTAAGAACTAAAGATTTCTTACTCTCTGAAGAAAATGACATGTAGTAGTGTGTAAGTTTAAGGTATAAAACATGATGATTTGATACACATATACAGTTGACCCTTGAACAATGCAAGGGTTAGGGGCACTACCCCTCATCCAATCAAAAATCTGCATGTAACTTCTGACTCCCCCAAAACTTAGTCATCCCTCGGTATCTGCAGGGGACTGATTCCAGGACCCTGCGCGGACACCAAAATCCACAGATGCTCAGCTCGTCTCTTAATACAAAATGTCATAGAACAATGCATACAATTAGCCCTCTGCATCTGCAGACTGAAAATACTGTTTTTGATCCCCGATAGGTTGAATCTGCAGATGCAAAACCTGGGGTTACAAAGGGCCTAGAGTATATTTGAAAAAACCCATGTGTAAGCTGACCTGTGCAGTTTAAACCTGTGTTGTTCAAGGGTCAACTATATATTGTAAAATGATTACAATAACATTAGCACATCTATCAACTCGCATCATTACCTTTTTTGATGTGCACGGTGAGAACATTTAATATTTATTCTCTTAGCATCTTTCAAGTATCTAATATAGTATAATACTGTTGACTATAGTCACCATGCTCTACATTAGATCCCCAGAACTTACCTTATAACTGGAAGTTTGTACCCTTTGACCAAAATCTCTTCATTTCTTCTACTCCCTAGACCCCTGACAGCTACCATTCTACATTCTGTCTCTATAAGTTCAGCTGTTTTAGATTCCACATGAATGAAATCATACAGTATTTGTCTTTGTCCAACTTACTTCACTTAGCCTAATACCTCGGTCCATCCATGCTATCACAAATGGTAGGATTTTTGAAGATAAATAATTTATATTACTTAAAGATTTCAAAGTATAGAAACAGCAAGCCTCCCTTAACTGCAGGGATATGTTCCAAGAGCCCCAGTGAATGCCTGAAACTATGGATAGTACCAAACTCTATATATACTATGTTTTTTCCTATTTGTGCACACCACCTATGATAAAGTTTAATTTATAAATTAGGCACAGTAAGAGATTAACAACAATAACAATAAAATAGAACAATTATAACAATATACTGTAATAAGTTATGTGAATGTAGTCTCTCTCTCTCTCTGATTACTGACACAGCTACTAAGGGACAAAGAGGTGAGTAGCATATACAGTGTGGATATGTTGGACAAAGGAATGATTCACATCACAGGTGAGATGGAGCAGGATGGTGCGAGACTTCATCCCACTACTCAGAATGGAATGCAATTGAAAACTTATGAATTGTTTATTTCTGGAATTTTCCATTTAACATTTTTGGACCACAGTTGACCATAGGTAACTGAAACTGAAGAAAGCAAATTCTGGATAAGGGGAGGACTACTGTACCCGGGGAACAGAGCAAGAAACGAACGAAGGTGTTATTCTGGAGATGTAAAAATGAGGAATAAGGAATTCCTCATATTCTAGTTTGACTATGGACTATATATTTTATATTATTATTTTCATAACATTAAATTTGGGGGTGTGATACTACGATACTATGGTAATTTATGAGATTCTTACACTGCTGAAGTGCTGGCAGGTGAAATGTAGCACTTTCAGAAATTTCAGAAAAAACACATAGAAAGAAAAATAAAAATAAAGCAAATGTGCAAAATGTTGACAACAGGTCAATCTAGGTAAAGGGTGTGTGGATATTCATTATTAATTCCTTTACCTTTTCTATAAGCCTGAATTTTTTTAAATAAAAGAAAGTACCAGCAACATTACTGATAAGAGCCCAAAGTGGAAACAATCCAAATATACACCAACAGTAAATGGACAAGTAAATGGCAACAAATAAATGGACAAGTAAATTATGGTATATTCATATATAACAGAGTACTATATAGCACGATACAGTACTATACAACTACTGTTAACATAACACATGGGTGAACCAAATAATGTTGAGCAAATAAAGCTATACACAAATTAGATGAACAGATATTTCTTGAATATTTCAGACAAAACTCGGATAAGACCATGGCTATCATTTATCTTTGTTTGGCAAAAGTTATATTCAGACAGTACAAGTAAGATTACAATGAAAATGTATAAATTATTTAGAAGAACAAATTCCTTTCAAGTATCTTCAAGCACATTTATAAAAACCATCTATATATTATTATTGATCTGTTCTACTAATTAATCATAATGCACTGCTGGTTTGTCAACTTTTTAAAAGACTCAATCTGAACTGGAACTTATACTTGATAGTTACAAACTCATACTACAAAGACTTTTCTTCATTGAGTAAGGGTTTCAAACTTTACTACAACTAAACAATTTTAGTTTTAAAATATAACGTAAATTCATATTTATAATGAGAATATTTTCAAAAGAGAGAGAGAGAGACATAAAATACTTACATTAACTTTGAAAGCTTGTACAGTGTTATCCAGAAGAAGGATGTTACAAACCACTTCTGTGTGCTGTCTGTCTCGGGCCAACTCTGATGCTCGTACATTGTAGGTTCTGCCAGCAGGCAATCGGAAACGTGAGGTCATTACTGTCCGCACAAGGTCTAAGTTGAAAAAAAAAGTTCACCAAGTAAAAGAATAATTCAATATACAAAGTAGTTCAAAACAAAATTCTACTAAGTATTCTTCAACTAGCAAGAACAAAGAGTTAAAAGTTTTGAAACAGCCAGATAAGAATTACAGGTATAAAAAAAGATACTACATATACAGTTAATCATTTAAACTAAAATTATAAACTACCTGGAAGCTTTATTCTTAACTGTTTCATTGAGAAAACAATACATAAATTGTTCAAAAAGTCATATTCCAATTTAAAATATATAAATTTAGGAGTAGCCAAAAAGAGGAAAGAATATGCTACTTCAGTAAGTTGGACATTATTCATTGATGCAAATATTAAAAAAACACCGTAAAGTGGCAATAGGTATGAAGATTATTAAACTCTGAAGGCCCCCCTCTTTGTTAAAACTTAAGGTTTGGGGAAAACATGGAAGTTTGTTTTTAAATATAATAATAACCGTCATTTTAATTATCTTCAAATACAAACTAATTCTAATAGGATTATTCTTATTATTCTTAAGAAAACAAAAACAAAAACTTAAGGCTACAGATCTTTGCTTCTCAAATTTGTAACTAGAGGGAAAAATATACTGCCTATAGAAGAGCAGATATCGCACTGATATGAGCAACATTTGATATTTAAAGACAATGAAGATGTAGTTTTGAAATCTGAAAGAAAGTTATTTGAAACAGAATTATATACCCAAAAGTTAGAATTCATGTGGCAGAATAAAGCTAAAGACATTTTGACATTCAAGAATTCAAAGTTTAAAATCCATAAAACTTCCCTCTTAAAGATAATTGGATAAAGGAAATAAATTACACTAGAAAATACAAGCATATAAAATGTTTTAATATGAATAAGCAATAAGTAGTAAGACGAATAAGTAAGCAAAAAATAATAAAAAGAAACAGTGGTTAAAATTGGTGGTATTCAATACTTGCAGTTGACACCACTGACTGTTAATGTCAAGAAGACTAAAGCTAAAAGTAAAAGTCAATGTTACATAAGTATGCAAATTGAATAGAGGGAATCAGCTTTAGCACGTTGACAGGGGAACTAGCCAAATAAGATTTACCAATTAAAAGACAGTGATTGGGAGTTTCTGGTTCCATATGATATGAGCTTGAAAGTCCCTACTCCATCCTAAGAAGTAAAAACATGAACAAACAGGAAAATCAGCAACTCTTCTTGGATCCATTAAAGAGAGAGGACACAGGGCAAACCGCTGCCCTTAAGACTGGAGAGACAGGCAATTATGAAGAGTCACGGCTTACTGGAGTATAGACTGACAAGCAGAAACTACCATGGGAGCCAGTGCATGAGTAGGAAAACCTGAACTGTAACTGACAATTGCTGGAGGCTCAGAGTGGACAATTCTGTGAGTTGTCCCAGTCATAGGAGGGGCTCCCACAATATTGTGAGATTTACTTCCAGGAGTTCAATCAGATTCTCACAGTAAATATCAGAGAAAAACATGCTTGAGCTTCCCACAAGTTGGGTGCGGTGATCATTATGAAATATACCAGAGCAATCTCTTCTCAAGAAGGCCTACCCTCATCTACATCTACATTATGTGTAGAGCCAGATGGGTGCTAGAGTAATCAAGGGGACTGCTTCATAAACTATATAAATGTCTAACCAATGTACTGTATACACAAAACTAATGTAAAATAAAAAAATTTTAATGTATATATATTTTTTTTAAATTTCAAAACAAATTAGTTAACCAGTGCCTAACTGACCTGGCGCAAGGAAAATATCCAACTCAAGCCGAATTTAGCCTTCCAGTGGGAGGAGAAAAATACTCAACTCCAGGTAACTCTAACTATCCTATCCCACATAAGGGGAGAGAAAAAAACTGAGAAACACTTGTGAAGTGTACAATCCAGAAGCTTAGGTTCACTAAAACACAGAGCTAACCATAGCACTAAAGAACACGTCCTCTATCCCCACATTAGAAGCGCCTATTTACATCAGTTTCTTTTAGCAGGAAATCATGCCTACCTATCAAGAAAAATTTACAAGGTATACCAAAAGGCAAAAAACACACTATGAAGAGACAGAGCAAGTATCAGAACCAGACATGGAAAGGATGTTGGAATTATCAGACAGGGAATTTAAAATAACTATGATTAATATGCTAAGGGATCTAATGGATAAAGTAGACAGCATGTAAGAACAGATAGGCAATGAAAGCATAGAGATAGAAATCCTAAGAATGAACCAAAAAGAAATGTTACAGGTAAAAAACACAAAAGATATGAAGAATGTCTTTGATAGGCTGGCTTATTAGTGCATGAAAGTATGAGAAAGAATCTCTGAGCTACAGAATATACCAATAGAATCCTCAAAAAATGAAAAGCAAAGAGAGCAAAGATTGAAAAAACAGAACAGAATATCCCGAAACTGTGGGACTACTACAAAAAGTATGATATACATGTAATGAGAATACCAGAAGAAAAAAAACAAAGAAAAAAAAAATGTTTGAAACAACAGTGACTGAGATTTCCCCAAATGCCAAACATCAAACCAAAGATCCAGGAAGCTCAGAGAACACCAAGAAGGAAAAATGCTACTCGCCCCAACCCAAAATAAACAAAAAAAGCCCACGAACAAAAAATGTCTACCTAGGCCTGTATTTTAAAAAAACAGAAAATCGAAGATTAAAAAAAAAAAGAGGAAAAAGCCAGAGGAAAGAAGACAGAGTTAAAAAGCACCTTACCAACAGAGGAACAAATATAAGAATTATATCTCACTTCTTAACCATGCAAGCAAGAAAAGAGTGGAGTGAAATA
Source organism: Pteropus medius (assembly GCF_902729225.1). NCBI lineage: Eukaryota > Metazoa > Chordata > Mammalia > Chiroptera > Pteropodidae > Pteropus > Pteropus medius. Next base: position 838,420 of record NW_024344434.1, read on the forward strand.
CTTAAAATGTTGAAAGTAAAACCCTACCAATCTAGAAGTCTGTATCCTACAAAACTATCTTTCAAAAGTGAGAGAAATAAAGACTTTCTCAGACGAACAA
>NW_024344434.1:839048-889810 GCF_902729225.1 Pteropus medius
AGAGGAGAGGGGGGCGGGGCATGCAGACAGACTGTTTTTGGCAGACTTGCCTTTACAAGATACTTTTAAAATTCTTTAGAGAGAAGGAAAATAATATAGGTCAAAACTCACATCTACATAAAGTAAAGAAGAGCATCAAAGAAGGAAGAAGTGAAGGTAAATTAAAAATTTTTTAAACTCTTTATCAGATAACAGTACAACTCTCCACTTGAGTGTGAAAAGGACTTAAGGAATTTGATGGGATTTTCCTTCCATGATTAGGTAGGTGAGGGTTGAAAGGCATTTTACAAATGTGATTAAAGTCTGAAGTCAGCTGAACTAATAGAGATTACTTTGATGGGCCTGACTGAATCAGGTGAAAGCACTTAAAAGAAAGACTGAGCCCTTTCTGAAGTGAAAGTAATTCTGCTGTTGGCTTTAAAAAAAATGATGTGCCTTGCTGTGAGAGGGCCTATGAAAGGCCATGTGGCAAGGAAGTGTAAGGGCCTCTCACAGCTGACAGCCAGCAAGGAATGGAAGACCTCAGCCCTACAGTTGACTGTATTTATCACCAATAACAAATTTGGAAGAGAATCCCAAGCTCTTGCAGACCAGTCAACACAGACTGTAACTTTTTGAGACTCAACCAAGTTGTGCCCTGACCCACCAATACTGGGAGAAAATAAATGTGTGTTGTTTTAAAGCTGCTAAATCTGTAGTAGTTCATTATACAACAGAAAACTAATACATCTTTTGCAGTGGTATACAACTCAACCAACAACATTCACAAAAGAAAATATCCAAAGAATGAAATATACATGATGATCTCTTTGTGTACATTCCACTCTTGCCTGTGATGGATATATACTTCCCTTCTCCTCAAGCCCTGCACTCCCTTAGCCAAGGGTACATGGTCTAGCCAAAGAAAGTGACCAAGACAAGGAAATACAGTAGTAACAGCAGAATCAGCAACTCAGTCTTAACAGTAGGGGGAGCTACCAAAAAAAGGAAATTGGTCAATGTCCCAATGTCAATGCAAGGTACAGGACATCAGTGTGCAAATATCTTTTCAGATATGAGTTTTCAAGGTTGAAAACCACATGATATCACTTATATGGGGGATATAAACCTAAAAGCAACAAACGAACAAGACAAACAGAGACTCATGGATTTGGACAATAGACTAGTAGTTACCAAAGGGTGGGGGGCAGAGGAGAGGGGGAGAAGGGAGGCAGATGGGGTAAAAAGGGTCAAATATGTGGTGACAGAAAGAAATCTAACTATGGGAGGTAAACACAATGCAATTATATATATGCCTTACTGTTAAATTGTACACCTGAAACTTACTGGATTTCATTAACCAATATCACCAAAAGAAAAAATAAATTAAAAAAAAGGTACAGAAATGCCAAGATCAAAAGGTATCAATGCATTTTGCCAACACTAGTCTTTCCCATTTACGAGCATATTTACTTTTGACATTTGCAACTTATACTTAAAGACTTCAAATTGAAAGCATAAGTGAATTGTCTAATCAGCTCTTGAGATTCCCCCCCAAATAACATATATTTAGTTAGCAAAATACCAAATATATTCACCCTTCTTGTCACATTTACTTTCATTCATAAAGCAATAATTCTGCTTGATTTCAGAATTTTACTACTTGAAAATTCTAACTTTGTGAGAGAATACAGTAAATCTTCATGATGATTTACAAAGAGAAAGGTCAAATAAAATCCTCCCTTGCATCTTTCTTTTTTCATCTGAAAGGTATGTCAATACAATTGAGATTTTATATATATATATAAAGAGATGTGGACAATTCTGTGAGTACATACTAATGATTCCATTTATATATTTGCAAGTGGAAAAGAGCCCATCTCTTTTATGGAAAGACCATGAATTGTTATCTATAAAAATGTTCATTCCTTTACATATATTCAAGGAACAAATAAAATCTTAAATATTCAAAAGTTCTAAAATTATAATAAATTTTTTTATGTCTACAGATGTTAAAAATTTATACACATTATGTTAAGTAAAAAGTGCTAAACATAAATGGTGATATTCAAACTATAAAAATTATAGACAAATATACATACAGTGGTGAGTAAAATTTTGAAATAAAATTTTCAAATTTAAAATTCTATTAACATTAATATGACGTTTTATGTTTAGTAAAAATAAGCACATTTGTTCCAATTTCTTTTACATTCAAAAGTCAAAATGGCAAACACTAAGCTTATTTTTTCAATCACTATAAACACAGATTAAGGGTTTAGGCTGTCACAAAAAGAGACAAATGACATGACTACAGCAGTAGCAAGAAAGTACAACAAAGATAGAATGGGTGACACAGAATGAAAGCAGGGGACAGGTAGGTCATCCTTGACCTGATTAAAGACATCTGTGGAAAGCACAGTTGTCTACGGCCATGCTACCCTGAACAAGCCCAATCTCATCTGATCTCAGAAGCTAAGCAGGGTCGGGCCTGGTTAGTACTTGGATGGAAGACCACCTAGGAAGCCCAAGTGCTGTAGGCATAAAAAATTTTAAAAAATAAGAGATTGTAAACTGACAAGGTCCTTGCAATCTGTGAGGTCAACCAAGGGTTGCCTTGCCTAAAAAAAAAAAAAAAAGGGCACAGTTAACAACATACTTAATATTGAAAAACTGAATGCTTTCCCACCTAATATCAGGAATAAAACAAGGATGTCCATCAGCTCTCATTACTTCTATCCAGAACTGTAGTGGAGGTGCGAACCAAGGCAATTAAGCTATTCTAGAACTAAAAAGTGAGTTGAGCAAGGCAAGATATAAGATCAATATGTAAAAATAATTTTATTGCTATTTTATAGAAATAAAAGAATATAATAATTTATAATAATATTAAAAGTGAAAACTTCAAAACACTGCTTAGAGAAGTTAAAAAAGAAAAAAATTAATGAGGAGACATGTTTATAGGTTGGATGATCTGTAGACTCAATGCAATCTCAATAAATATAGCAGGCTTTCTTGTGGAAATTGACAGACTGATTCTAAAATTCAAATGAAAATCAGAAAGATTTGAATAGAAAATAGCAAAACAACTCTGAAAAGGAAAAAGGGACTAAACCTACTAATTTCAAGACTTATTATAAAGTTAAAGAAATCAAGACAGTATTGTATTGGCATCAACACAGCAACGGAACGAAATCGAGTACAGAATGAGACCTACACATATACAGACAACTAAATTTTGAAAAAGATAAAGGAAATTCAGTGGGAAAAGGGTAGTCATTTCAATATGGCTGAAAACAACTGGATATCCATATGCAAAAAAATATGAACTTCAAACCATACCTTGTACCATATGCAAAATTAACTCAAAATGGGTCATAGATCTATGTAGAATCTAAAACAATAAAACTTCTTAAAGAAAATACAAGAGAAATCCTTAGTGACCTTGAATTAGGCAAATATTTCTTAGAAACACCATCATAAGAATGATCCTTAAAAGAATAAACTGATAGACTGGACTTCATCAAAATTAAAACATCTTCTTTTCAAAAGACACTGTTAAAAGAATAAAAAGACCACACAGAGAGAGGGAGCATATATCTGACAAAGGATATGTGCTTGTATCTAGAATATATAAAGAACTCTCAAAACTCAATAATGAGAAAACAGACCCCCCAAAAACCCAATTAAAATAACAAGCAAAAGATTTGAATAGATATTTCTTCAAAGAAGATATAGAGATGGCAAATAATCACACATACAAAAAAGATGCTCACCATCATTAGACATTAGGCACATACAAATTAAAACCACAATATGATATCACTATATAGCTCTCATAATGGCTAAAATAAAAAATAGTGACAATACCGAATGTGGCAAAGACCAGGAAAAAAATGGATCTCATTTATTGCTGGTGGAAATATAAAATGTTACAACACTGGAAAACAGTTTGGCACTTTCTCACAAATTTGAACTTACTACAACTTTATGAGCTATCTATTCCACTTCTAGGTCACAAATGCATATCTCCATATAAAGATTTGTACATGAATGGTCATAGCAACTTTGTTATAGCCAAAAACTGGAAACAACTATCTATTAATAGGTAATAGATTTATTCAAATGTGGTACGTTATCTATTGTATCTATTCGTCTGTGGCATGGTAATAAAATGGAAGACAAGTAGTTAATAAAACAGAACAAACTACTGGTACATGCCAACAACATGGACAAATCTCAAAATAATTATGCTAAGAGAAAGAAGCTAGATCAAAAAAAGAAAAAAGAGAGAAAGAGAGAGTACACATGAAACGGTTCCATTTGTATAAAATTCTAGAAAATACAAACTAATCTTTAGTGAAAAACTACAGACCAGCCTGGGGATGAAAGTAGAGTGTGGTGGTATGGGGAAGAAATTACACTGGGACCCAAGAAAATTTTGGAGAGTAATGAATATGTTCACTACATTGCTTGTGGTGGTGGTGGTGGTTTTATGGATGTATAAATATGTCAAGACTTATCAAATACTACACTTTAAATATACTCATTTTATGACATTTTACCTCAATAGAGCTGTTAAAAACATGTATGGCCAAACCACTTAAGTGACAAAATATAGAGAGAATTTGGACGTTCTGGTACAAAACCTGCTGATTATAGAACTAGATTCAATTTAACTTAACATAATGCATATTTTGGCCATTTTTTTTTCATTATGTTAATATGGATGATTCTTTTACAGATGACAAGTAAAGGTTTGCCTAAGGTTACAAAGGCAAATGTGAGAGTGGCATTTGAATCCAGATTTGCCCAATCTCGAAGCAATACTATTTCCATCATAATGAAATGATTTCTACTACCTCATGCTAAAATTATTCTTATTGGTTGTTCTTTATAAAGTGAACCATGGAAGCATGTAAATTAATGAAGACATCATTGAAAAAGAATCACCACTATGTGTGAGTTTTGCAAATCTTCAATCTGATCTATTGTACTCTCTCCATTCTTTCCTCAATTTCTACCTCAACACTTCCCCCAGAAAATTTGAATGGGAAAAGAAATCACAACCACATAAACTGGATGTGTGTTAAAGCAAGGGCAGAGAGAATAACGCACTGCTCATATGCACTGGTGATACTAACAGAAAAAGTATTACAAGTGGACTGAGAATCAATAGCAGTTTTGTTTTTTTATTTTGTTTAGCATAGCCTATTAATTTCTCACCTCTCCCAAAGGCTTCCCAAGTTCCTAAGTCAATGCCAAAATGGAACCTTAAAGATGAGATACATATATATACACAATGGAATACTGCTAAGCCATAAGATGAAATATTGCCATTTATGACAACATGGATGAATCTTGAGAACAGCGTGCTAAGCGAACTAAGTCAGATGGAAAAAGTCAAGAACCATATGATTTCACTCACATGTGGGATATAAAACAGAAAGTAACAAATGAACAAGACAAACTATGAAATTTTGAAAATTATGAAATTTGAACTTCAGTATCCATAGTTTTATTGGAACACAACCATGCTTATTTATTTACATATTGTTTATGGCTGCTTTCATGCTACAAAAGTAGAATCAAATAGTTGTGACAGAGATTACATGGCCTATAGCACCTAAAGTATTTTCCGTCTGGCTCCTTACAGAAAACATTTGTCAACCCTAGTCAAGAATATTGTATTCAACAGTTACTAGGATAACTTTTGTCCTGTGTGGTTGTGTTATGTGTTTGATTTACAGTTCATTTGTTTATTCCATTTTAGGGACACAGGAGACTTATTTAAATGTTGGAAATTAGAAATGATTGAATTTTAGAACTAGAAGGTCATTTACAGATCATGTAGTCAGTTCTGCATTGCCCAGTGGGTCAACTGCTAGCCAAATGTGGCCATTTAAATTTAACTTGATTAAAAAATTTGCTAAAAACAAACAAACTCACAGACACAGATAACAGTATGAGGAAGGAGGGTGGTGGGGTGGGGGGGATGAAGAAGGTAAAGGGGGTCAAATATATAGTGACAGAAGAAGACTAGTCTTTGGGCAGTGAGCACACAATGCAAAATACAAATGATGTATATAGAATTGTACCCTTGAAACTTATATAATTAACCAATGTCACCCCAATAAGTTTAATGAAAAAATTTGTTAGTCATATGCGTCACATTTCAAGTGTTCAGTTGTCCTATGTGGCATGGCCACTCTATAGGACAGTGTGGGTTATAAATCACAGTTTTTATCATTTTATGGATGAAGAAATTGGGGCTTAGAAAGTTGAAGTGACTATCCCAAGGTAAATCAGAGCTGGATACTAACAAGTAAAATTTGCAGTGAATCAATGGCTTACCAGGTGTACAAATGTAACAGCAGTTGTTAAGGGAAAAGAATGAGACCTTTGCCTTAGGCTGTGAAACCCTTTCCTACTAAATTCCTATGAGTGGAGCATACAAACAGACATATCTGTATTTTGAGAGCTTAATAATTGGCCAAATGGGTGCCCTATTTTTGCTGCTTTGCCCATTAATTTGTACTCATTTCCATTCATTTACTTTAAAAAAATTTTAAGTTTATTGGGGTTACATTAGTTTATAAGATTACATAGGTTTCAAGTGTATAATTCCATAATGTCGTCTGTATATTGCATTATTTGTTCACCCAAAGTCAGTATTCCTATCACTATATATCTGACCTCCTTTACCCTCTTCTATCAACCTCCATTCCCCTTTTGCCTTAGGTCACCACCATACTGTTGCCCATGTCTCTGAGTTTTTTCACAGTTATGAAATATTTTTCAAACATTAAAAAATGTAAAAATCAGTCTTAGTTCATGGATCATACAAAAACAGGTGGCAAGTCAAATTTGACCAGAAGACCACAGTCTGCTAACACCTGTTCATGACTATATAATCACAGCAAGATTTAGTCTGAGGATAAATGCAAAGAAATGTTAAAAAAAAAAAAAAAAAAGGAAAACAAACAAACCTTAAACTTTACTCAGTAAGTTTGTTGTCAGTGGTGGTCTTGATGTAGCATTCTGAAACTAGTATGTGTATTTTATATGACTGAACAAATGAATAAATACATTTGTTGTTGGAAACCAAAGGTCTCACTATGGGAGACAGGGCATTAAATATGGCATGGGAGAAGGCTAGAATGAGAGATAGTGATATAATCTCATTTTTCTAAAAACTGTATTTGCTATCTCTGTCCACTATTAGGACCTAGAATTAAAATACTCCGACAACACTAAACATTCCTAATGCCCTATATACTATTTCGCACTAAAAGGAATCAGGATTCCTTGGGAAAAAATGGCTGATTCCAGATCTGGGGCAAGGAAAATACAAGGTCAGGCTAAAATATCTTGTGACAGTAAGTAAAGAAGTCCTCAAAATCTGATGGGAACAAGTCAAAGAACATGAAAGGCAGTTTAAAAGGGCTCCCACCAGCCAAATGAGACAATTTAAGTTTCAAAATAAATGATAACAAGAATAGATAATATTCTGAATAAAAAAAGAAACCATAGGTCTAATTTGATACTAAATTTTTTTTTAATGAGGGAGAAGAAACTCTTTTTTGTAGAATGTCCAATGATAAATGTAGAAAGAATAACAGAAATAGAAAACAGCTATTTTAGAACTACCATAGCTGATTCAAGCAAGAATTATCAATAAATGCTAAAATCATCGGGTGAAAGTTTGTTGAAGAAATAAACATATAATCTGAAAGTATCTTCCCACAAATTACTTATTAAAGAGGGAAACGTACCTTTAAAATGGAGAAATCTGTCAAATCCTGCCTTAACCAAATGATTATATTTAACATCACCAAAACTGTCATAAGTACCATGTTATACACCGAGAACACAAAACCTATGTAATATTCCTGCCCCAAATGTTTAACTAGAATCTAATTATGAAAAAAAATGAAATTAAAATAATCAGACATATCCAAATTGAGCTACAAAGTAAGTGACCTGGGTCTTTCAAAAATGTGAGAACGAAGAAGGGGGGAAAAGGAAGAGATATAAAAGGCGGCTGGAGAAGTGCTACAGATTAATAAGACATAACAACCAAATGCAATGCATAGCACCTGATTCAATCATGAATGGGAGGGGGGAGCATAAAGGATTTGATTGGACACTTGGAGAAATTTTAATGTGGACTGGATATCAGATTAAAGTACTATGTCAATGCTAAATTTCCTGAGTGTGATTATGATCGCATGTTTACATAGGAAAACATGTTCATTCCTAGAAGATGCACGTTTGCAAGCTGAAGTATTTATAGGTAAAATATTATGATCATGTCAGCAATCCTCAAATAGAAATTTTAAAAATACATACACAGAGAAAGATAAAGCAACGGCAAAATGTTGGCAACTGGTCAATCTATATGAAGGACGCATGGGTGTTCAATATACTATTCTTGCTACTTTTCCATAAGTTTGAAATTTTTCAAAATAAAATGTGGTGAGTAAAGAGTAAGAAAAATATTCTTTTGAAATTATTTTTACACAACGAAAGAAGATACCATAAAACCTTTGTTATCCAAAATTATTAAATCAATTAACTATTCCGAAAAAGTTTTCTGGATAGTTGACAACCCTGTACACTTATTTGAAATGGAATGTTCTCAAACAAACCATCTGCTTTGCTATAATCTTATTATACAATACTTCGGATGTAACTATAAATTAAAATGCTGGTAGTGTAAGATGCCGGACTGAATAACTTAGCTTACTGCTATACCACTATACATTATTCAGTGAAGCCTCCCTCAGTCCTTTTGAACTGAACTTAGCAATATAAAACTGAACAAATCAGATTCTCTTAGGACAGTGCTATCAAAACTGAGCTATAAAACTGATACCCTGTAAAAGGAAAAAAATCTAATGTAGCAAGAGTTTTGCTCTAAAATTTACCTCTATATTTAATATACCAAACACATTTATATAGTAGTTGCTATGCAATAACTTGTACAAGAAATTTATTTAAGAAATGGTATATGCTACAGCAAAAAAGTATCCTAATCATATGCAAATCAATTAACAGACATGAATGCATAGCATTGGACCTGACCATTGATTCACTGGTGTACAGAGAGCATTTTCCAAATGTCCTTTTTATATCCTCTAGTCTAGTCAACTGTTACTGACCTGTTAAGAATACCGAATTTCAATGTCAAAATAAATTTGATCATTTTAAAGTATATATTTAAACAGAGGAATCTAATTTGAACCATTTCTTGCATCAAATTTACTTACCTGAGGCCTCTCCTTTCTTTGCTGCTTAATCTTTTACATAGCATTATATCCTATTTATATATTACTTAAAATTTGGTGCATGTGTGAATGTTTACATGAGAGCGAGGGAGGGGGAATGGGAGAGTCAGGAAAAGGGAGAGAGAGAGAGACAGAGAGAGGTACAGAGATACAGAAAGATACCTAGATCCATACTAAGGCCCACAAAGAATCCTCTAGTCCTGTGCCTTCAATATACCTATTCATTCACATAAACATACCAAGAGCTTCTCATGGCTATATACAATTGTAGGTGCTAAAGATATAAATTTGTATACATCTAGATCTCAGCCCTCAAGGAGCTCACAGTCTAGTTGAGGAAAGAAACTTCAAATAATTCAGTGAAATAATATACTAAAAAAGATATAAACAAACTCTTATAGTATGTCAAAGAATTACTGTCTCTCTCCTGACTGCAGCTCATTACCTAAGCAGTAGAAACAACTTCAGCTGCTGCTAGTGCTTTCCCTCTTCCTCTCCCTCCCTATTTTCTAAATTCCTATTCTTTAGTCTCCTCCACATGAAAGTCTAACAACGAAGTTGATCTTTCAAAAATACCACCAGCCAATGAAAATATTCTTCTCTTCCCCCTATCTAAAAAGAACCAACCGTGTAGTAGTGTATGTGGTATCATCTTTTGGGCTTTAGTGCTCCTTTTTTCTTCAGCAAAAAATATTTTATTAGTTAGGGGATGACTGTAGGGTATTTTTAGATGAAAAAGAAAAACAGAACACTAGCCTCTAGAACTATCCTTCCTTTAGAAAGCAACTGTGTCATTTAAGCAGAGTTTCTTTGTAACTGAACACAAACAATAGTTTATAGCACCTAAATGTTTAATGGTTTCAATCTGCAGGTTGAGACTCATTGGCTATGAAATCAATTTAGTGAGTCAAAACAACCACTTTTTAAAACAAAATAGAACAGAATAAAATAAAAGCTGTCAAGAGCATGATGTAAAAAGTACCTCAATGAAGGTAAAGTCTAAACTGGCTTTATATCTGCTCATAATACCATCCAATCCTATCGCCTCATATATGTTTTCATGAGTTCTTACGTCTGTTGAAAAAAACTGATTATGAGTCTTTCACGAATAAAGTTAGATTAAAAGACAAGAAAGGGCTCTGCGAAGGGGCCAAAAGTATAATAATACAAATTATTAATATACATGGGAAGTAATACTGCTTAATAGTTAAGACTGCCAGCTCAGGAATCAGACTGGTTGAAGGCTCAATCTCTACTACCTTTATGACTTTAGATAGTTACTAAACCACTCTGTGCGTCAGCTTCCTCATCTATAAATGAGTTGCTATGAAGATTAAATGAGAATACATAAGAAGTCCTTAGCACAGTGCCTGGCACATAAAAGGACCTAATACATGTTAGCTATTATCATCATCATTATTGAGCACTACCTCTCTAAATATACAAAACTGACTTTAGGAAAAATTTGGAAATATATGTTTTTATTAAAATATTCTAGTTACACAAGAATTAAAACAGTATTGATTATTAAAAGCCCCAGAAACCAAAGAATGTCCAAGAAATACCAGTAATCTAGTTGCATGGAAAAAAATTCTCAAGGGAACAGCAACAATTAAAGTAGGAAAGATATTTGGAACTGTACCATAGAGGGGTTTGCACTAATTTGGGCAATAGTGGCATAGTCCAGGGGTCAGCAAGCGATAGCCCACAAGCCAAATCTGCTCACTGTCTTTTTGGGCCTAGAGTTAGGAACAGTTCTTCCAGATGAACATTCACAATTGACCTGATGAAAGGGAATACTAATTCTAAACCCCACTTAAGTGAAACATTATCCCATTCCATTCTTCTCATTAGTAGAAAAACACAAAAAAATTAAATTCAATTGATTATATTTTTATTTCATCAATAAAATTTGTAAAAAAAAAATTTTAAAATAAAGAGTCTCAAATCAAGTGTCTATATGTTAGACAATTAGATAAATGTTCCTCTTCACTCTCCCCTACCCTATCCCTTGTTCAAATATCTATTGAATGTCTCATAATGTGCCAAATAGAGAGAAGCAACATAAATATATCAATAAACGAAACAACACAAAAGCCCCTGCCCTTATGGAGCTTCTATTCTAATGCAGAAAGAAAAAAAATTATATAGTATATTATAAGGAATGTGGGAATAGAAATATAATTATAAGAATGTGGGAACAGAAATATAATTATAAATAGGGTATTAAGGAAAGGCATTACTGAGAACTTTTTGAGTAGACGAAAGGAAGTGAGGAAGTGAGCCATGTGGACACCTGCCTGGAACACTTCGGAAAAGGTGTTCTAGGGAGAGAGAAGAACAAGCACAAAGACTCAAAGTGGGAACATTTCTGGTTTGTTCCAGGAACAGCAAAGAGGCCAGTGTACCTTGAGAAAAGTGATCAAGGAGAGTAGTCAGAGATGAGGTCAGAGAGAGAGCAGGGGCCTCCAACCCTCGGGCTGTGGACCAGTACCAGTCCATGGCCTGTTAGGAACTGGGCCGCACAGCAGGAGATGAGTAGTAGGCAAACAAGCGAAGCTTCATTTGTATTTGCAGCTGCTCCCCTAGTTTCCTCAATTTAGTTTATTACACCCCTCTTTGTAACTCTTCTAAGACAATCAATCTCAAACTTTAGTATACCTCAGAATAACCATAACAGCATTTAAACATTTCCTGGGCAACCACCGCTCCATCCCTCACCCACCCTTTTATGAATCTAAGGTCTGAGGTGAAACTTGGGGAATTGATCATTTTAATCAGTGTCTCATTTGATACTTGAGAAGCCTGAGTGTTCTGGTAATATACTGTGTACTTATTAATTACATATGACTTATCTGTACGTATTCTAGCTGTATACTAACACAAGCCTGCCTGAACACACTTCAAAATCAACTAGCTTAGGTCATTAATAACTTTTCAATAGTCAAATTCAAAGCACTCTTGTTATCCTCTTCTCTCAGCGGCATCTGACACCTTCCTGAAACTCTTTCCTTCATCACCTTCTACCACACAACTGGATTCTCTCCTCTCTCACCACCATTCAGTCTTCTTCACTGGCTTCTTCACTTCTGAGAGCCCTTAACCTTTAAGTAATGACGGTTGGGGACTGTGTCAGTGATCCTCTTCCAAACTTGACACATACTTCATAAGCTGTAACTGTCCCACTCACTGCTTCAACTACTACCTATGCGACCTTAAATCCTGCCAGTTTGAATTCCAAACTATTTTCAGGTAGTCAGAGGCTATGCAGTATAGGAGGAAAAAGATGATTCATGCATCATGCAAATCTGAATTCAAAATATTTGCTCTTCTATTTATATGGTAACATGCCCAAAGTCACACACTTTCCTGAATTTCAGCTTTGTTCTCCTTTAAAACTGGAGATAACATGTTTCTAACATATTTTGTTCAGATTAAATAAGGAAAATAAAAAGATTAGAGTTCCATTCTCTTCCTAGCATGGACTTGACAGCATGCCCTGAGAATCCCATGGGTCTCAGAGGTGGCAGGCAAGTGATAACTAGCCTGGGGTTGGGAGACTGGCACATACAAGGGGACTGAGCAAGTAAGTAAATATACTGAGGATAATGGGGGCTAATTTCTCACTGCTGAAGAAGGAATTTATAAAAATAGAGAGGGAGAAGACTACAAAGAACCCTGAGTTGTTGAATTGGAATTGGATGTATTAGTGTGAACTTTTAAAACATATATACACACACATACATATATAATAGATACATACAAATAGATACAGGAAGAAATTCAGATGTTTACATGTATGTGTGTGTATGTGTGTGTGTATATATATATATATATATATACACTCTATATATATATATATATATACACTATATATATATATATATATACACACACACACACACACACAATTTCCTAGCTGTCTGCCCTAGAAGTGATGATACGCCATTAAACATCCAAATCTTCATTTCTAAATACCACCTCTACTAAAAGAAATCAGGATTCCTTGGAAAAATGCATGATTCCAGAGTTGGGACAGGAAAATAAAATAAGTCTGGAACATCTTGTTGTGCCAGAAGTTAAGGAAATACTCAAAAGATGGGGACATGTCAAAAAGACACAGGATGGGATATAAACCTCAAAGTAACAAATGAACAGGACAAACAGAGACTCATGGACATGGACAATAGACTAGTGGTTACTAGAGAGCAAAGGGGAAGAGGGGTAGCGGGGAGGTAGACCGGGAAAGAAAAAAAAATTAAAATCATTTCTTCAATTAAAATAAATAATTAAATAAAAAAAAAAGACACAGGAGCCATCTTGAAGGGGTTCCCACTAGCCAAATCTAGGACAATTTGAGCATCAAAATAAAATTTAAAAATGATAATAACTAATAAACCCCCCTGAATCAGAACAAAAATCTTTGAGTACATACTGAAATAAATAAACAAATAAATAAATTAAATGGCAGAAAAGGAAAACATCTGTTTTCAGTAGAAAATCAACAAATAAAAGCAGATGGTGACCTTCACAGTAGTGGTTGATTCAGGCAGGAGTCATCAGTGGACCCAAAGGCTGGTGGACAGAGGTTTGATGAGGAACAGAACATTGACACAGTCTTGGAGATCTTCTCACAAGAGTTACCAGTTACAAAAATAAAAATGATAACTTTACAATAAACATAAACTTAACAAGGTATTCAAGGTTATATATCACCATTGCTGAGACTGTACACCTCCTAGTAAAACACTAAGAATATCACATCATTTCTGACATTTCTGCCAATAATGCATTCCGTCTGCACGTAAGCAACCACTAGATGGACAGAAGTTAAGGGACATCTTACAGAATAGAAAAAAATCTAGGTCATAAAAGACAGAGATATAGTGAGGAACTGTTCCAAACTGAAGGAGACTAAGGAGACAACTAAATGCAATATATGATCCTGGATTGGATTCTGGACCAAAAAGGAAAGAGAGACACTAATGGGACAGTTGGAAAAATCTGAATGGCACCTGGGATCTGAAGGTAGTGTTATATCAATGCTGATTTCCTGATTTGGTGGTTATGTAAAAGACTATCCATGTTTTGGTAAATAAACACTAAATTATTTAGAAGGGACAGGAACTGTGTCTACAACTTAACTCTCAAATGGTTCAGAAAAAGTCTAATGAAATTAGAAACAGTACAATCTTCTGAAATGGCTGGAAGTAGGAATAAAAATGAGAGACATGAAATGAAACAATTAGGTAGTTTCACTGAAATCTGAGAATCCAATAAGATATAGCAGAATGAGGGAAAGGGTCAAAGACAACACCAAGGTTAAGTCAAGCACAATAATTTGCACCCTCATCTTGTGTATAATTAGTATATATGTAGTATACACCTTGTGTATAATTAGTATATATGTAGTACAATGTTAAAAATTTGTTGAAGTTCATGTTGCGGGGATGGTATATTAAATTCTGTACTTTCACAAATTTGCTGTAAACCTAAAGTGCTTCAAAAATGTAAAGTCTACAAAAATTTTTTTAGTTGCAATAGTCAAGAAAAAAGAAATTGGTTGAAGGGGACTTTGGGGGCTCTTTGTGCTGTTCTTGCAACTCTTCTGTAAGTTTGAAATTATTTCAAAATAAATTAATTTTAAAAATTCAATGAGAATTTATGACAATCTTGATGCCTAGCAAAATGCCTGCGTTACCACAGGTACTCAATAAAAATTTGGCTTTCCCTTCCCAGCTGCCTAAAGAAAAAAATCTTAACATCATTGTCAACCCTTTCCCTCTTTCCCCTATATCCAATGGACTCTCAGTTCTAGTGAGACCTAATCAGTTTTCAGTTCTGGTCCCACATTCTCATCCTTATTTCCCCATTTCTCCATTTCTGGCTCTTATCTCTCACCTGGACCACTGTAAGAGCATCCTAACTGATCCCTCTGCTCTATTTTTAACCTCATCTTTACACTATCCCTATATCCTTGCATCGTTATCTAAAAAAGAGTTATCTTTCAAAATGTACATCTAATCTTATCATTCCCTTATTTAAACATTTATAATTGCTCCCCAGAATAAATGTTGATTTCCCAAGAGGCAGACTAAACATGTGTGTAGGGAACTAGCAATGTAGGAGCACCAAAAAGATATTTCACATACACACATAAAACAATGAAGTAGATATTCCTAGGGAGAGGGGGAGGGAAGAGGGGGTTTTGACTTAACTTTCTTTATGCTTATTTTAGGATTTGGTATTGGTTTTATTTCTGATTACACAATGGGGGTACCAGGGATGAGTAGGTACCATTAACTTTCCAATACTTAAAGCTTCTAAAACAGTGCTTCCCCAATCCTTTTCCCAACTTGGCACCAAAGAAAATAATATATTTTTAGTATACTGAGACAAGCCAAAGGGACTATTCAAGATCAAAAAGAACCATCCTGGGGGGTCCAATATAACCCATCCCATAGGCTGATGTGTATTTTGCTCTCCAGCTCACTGGTAAACCATTCATGGCACACCAATTGAGAAGCTCTACTCTAAAGGTCTTACCATGATCCCACTCGTAACCCAAACAAGGACCCTCATGTTTTATCTCCTACCATAGTCAATTCACGGGTACAGGCACACAGATTCACACATAAAATCAGACACCAACACCCAACCTACAGACCGAGACAGACATATACAAGACAACTTGCATTTCTCCCAACATACTATGCATTTTTTCATACTTCTGACTATCCAGATCAATTCCAACTTCTCTCTACCCAAATCAATTCCAACTCATTCTCTAAGACACTGCTCAAATGTCACTTCTCATTCCCCCCAGATTTATTACATTTGTCACTCTGAACTGTAATTGCTTATTGACATGTATTGCCACCCTAGAATTTGAGCTCAAGGGCAAGAATCATCTTATCTACCTGTACACCATTAATCCCTATAATAAACATTAAAATGTTTGTTTAATTAACACACATTTGAATGTTTACTACATAATTCCCCCAATAAACCAATTTCTTCAAAATATATTAATTAAACAATGAGGTACAATTTTACAATCAAATCAGCATTTTTCCAAAACAAGAACACCCATTGTTTATTAAGAGAGAGATTTGGCATAGAAATATTCATTTCACTGGATCGTTATCCCAGTACCAGAGTTTCAGATAGAGGAAACAAACAAACAAGCTGTAAGCACAAATATTCACTGCAGATTATAACACTGGAAAGTTTAGAAACAGCCAAAATGTTTAACAAAAAGTAAATGACTAAATTGATAAGTCATCTGAATGTCTAAGCAATTGTTTAAATTATATTCATGATGGTGATAGTGCAAGAATGGAGAAAATGATATCAGCTACCATTTATTGATCATCCCTTCTATTTAAAGAGTAGTGCTAAATGCTTTACATATATTACCCTAATCCTCACAACAATTCAAAGCCAAGTATTATCCTAATTTCACAGACAAGGAAGTAGGCTCAGAGGTTAATTTGCCCAAGGTTTTTGAGACCAAATTCCAAGCCAGATCTGATTCCAAAGTGTCAGTTTTTCCCTACGTTACACTGCCTCTACTATACAATGTTTCCAATATATTAAACTCAAATTGTATCTCTACCATACAACTTTATTTTAAAAAATATGGACGAAAACCTGGAAGGAAATAAAAATATCTATTAGAGTGGTTATTAAGGGTGAATGTTATTATTTTCTAAAAATCAGCAACTTTTTAAAGCAGAATTGCTGAATAATGGACTAATAATGGACTCATGAAGCAATAATCCCCATTTTCATTTTATTTTTCTACATTTCCATTAAAGATACAGAGTAGGTAACAAAAACTTAAGGATGCACTCAACTAACTACATCTAAACAATCACATATGAACCCCAGGGTACTTATTACTAGGATTCAAAATCTGGTCATTATGATTGGATTAAGCAGCATTCTTGCAGAAAAAGGTGAATTTTGAGGAAGACTTAAAGAGGAGGCACATGGACTGGAGACAGGAATGTTTAAACTGAGGAAACAAGGGCAGAGGGAAAAACAAGAATGTTTCCTTTTTAAACAAGAATAACAACTAGGGTGAGATGAAGTTGGTGGAAAACCTTCAAGGCCAAACAGACAAGTTTGGAATTCATTTGATAAGCAACAGAGAACTGTAATATATTCTTAAATGGGAAGGTGGCAATGCTGAAATACGGTCTTTAAAGATGCAAACTTTGTCCCAAGGTACTGCCTTTGGTGACAAGTTTTCACCAAACAATTGGGGGGAATATAACCCATTATCCTTTATGTGTGCTTTGCACACACTTATAAAAAAAAGAAACTGACAAAAATCTTTATATAAAGCATGAGCATACTGGGGAGGGGGGACTTTCAGATATAATGCTTATGAATATTAAATGCCACTGTACATTTTAATAAGAATCAGAACTTTAGAGCAAGAAGAGACAGAGATCATCTTTTAGTAACAACTTCCTTTTCAAAATGAATTAAAGTGAGGCTCAAGAATGAAATACTTTGCTTAATATATATAAGCTAATGGAAAGTTCAATATTAGAACTCAGATTTTTCTAGGCAGCAAGATCTAAAGCTGTGCTGTCCAATACTGTAGCTACTAGAAACATCTGGTTATTTAAACTGCTTAAAATTAAAATTTTAAATTCAGCTTCTTGGGCATGATAGTCATATTTTCGAATGCTCTATGCCATACATGGTTAATGGCTACCATATCTGACAATGCAGAAAAAGAGTACAGTGGATCCTTAAATAACATCACTTGGTTCAATCTTGTTTTGTTGATGAGATGCTATAGAAACTTAACTTCTGTTTATATCAATTTGGCTTTGGTAAAAATGGTTTCATTATACATCATTTTCCTTAAAGCTGCAGAAGTTATCAATGACTTTAAAGTGAGGACTTGCTGTATTTCCAGCATTGCAGAGAGTTTAACTGGACAGAGTCTGACATCTGACAGACTTAGACTGGATTCTACCAGCTAGAAGTGTGATCCTAAACAAATTAACTTCTCCTTCCCCTATTATGAGGAGGCAAGGGAAAAGGAGGAGATTAACAATACCTACTTCATGAAGTGTACTTGATGATTATATGGGATAACATGTAAAACCCCTGTACACTGTCTGGCACATAACAGACAATAAACACTTCCTTCTGGATCCCGTTTTCTTTCTACTCCTCTAACCACCTTATTAAAAGATACAAATACAATAACTCACCCAAATTAATATCTTCCCCTCGACATAATCCACAGAACTTAATTTTCATTATTCCTGCCAATTTCTTCAAATATCTGCACCTCTCTTCCAGTGTTTCTACTTAAGAATTATGAAATGAAGAATGGATGTGTGGGGGTAAATGCCTCTGATGTTTTCCATCCTATTTTAAATGTGACTATACTGATTAATCACGCAAAGGAAAAGAAATCAATTACACTGTTCCTAATACTATACTTCCACACCAATAAAGATTCCATAGTACTTCTACATTATATTACTTCTTACCATCTGTACTAGTAATTGAATATTAAGTGAAGAAATAACACCTTTCTCCTACAGTATTGTCCTGGGAAACAATAAAAACAATAAAAAGGAATTCCAGAATGCTAAACCAACCATCACGCAGCTTAATCTAGTGAACTGACAATTTAACAAATTTGTACTATAGCATATAAAAAACTTCATAACATGCATGTTACTATCCAGAGAAACAACATTCAATTCAGTTTGTAACTAGTGAATTTCTGCCAATACTAAATTTTATTAAGGAGCAACAATTCATATTTAGCCATATAGTCACATAAACTTGCCATTTCTAGAGAGGTTACCTATTTTACATTCCTAACACCTAACATAAAGAATTAAAGCAGAACTTTTAAAAATTTGTCTTTAAACATCAACCAAACAATATTTTTACATATTTTTTAAAGTTTTCTTGTTGTTTAAAGTGACCATATTAACTCTCAGAGGGGAAAAAACAAAAATCCTGTCAATAACAGTGTCTCCTTGAAATTGTCTGGTAATCTCTTACTTTGTTGCTTAAAGATAATTTACTAAAAAAACATGACCACTGATCCCCCTTACAGAGTTTAGAATAAGTCATAAATAAATACTAAATGGATAACACTACACATTGTACTCTTTTACAACTCAAATTAATTATGTGTAATAGATAAAACTAAAATATTTTGAGCATACAAATCACGGAGTTTAATAATCACCTACAGGAGTCACATAAGTTAAAAAATTTTTTTAGTTTTTTATTACTATACCACATCAAGTACTTTATACATTAAAAAAAAGGCTTCTATACCTGAATTTATGAAATCTAATATAATTGGTGAGATATAGTTTTTTAAAGTCCTTCAATTATAATGAAGTGTACATTGGTCACAGTAGAATAGTTCAAATGAATTTTCCTGAGGGCACATTCTGAGTACATCTGACCCAGAAAGTATTTTTAGCAAGTGTGTTCAATCAATGCTGGTTTTACGCCTAGCCTAAATTAGAAATTGGGTGTCACAAATTTAAAGTAACAAAGTTATTAGGGACATTTTTAAAGATGTTCAATTAGAACATAAGAAAAAAACCCTAAGCTCGATACAATTCAATAAATATAACCCAGAAGCGAAGCAGGTTAGAAAACAGGCACTAAGAAAGTCACATCCTCATTCATTACTGCTTTTGAGGAACCTATGATTTTCTAACTTAATAAACGTTAACCTAGTCAATTAACATTAATTAAAAACTACAAAATAGTTACAATTTCTCGCGTTTTCAAAATCTCTTGTCGAATGTTTAAAACAGATGATCTAAATCATAAATATTTCCATGTACAAAAAAGACCATGTTTCTCTTCTTATAAACCACTCCAGATCATATTATGAGACCATGCACATGTTTCTATACAAAACAGTAACAAAGATGTGTGTCATGGGGAAAAAAAAAAAATGAAGAGTGTGTTAATTGGAGCATAAATTTATTCTGACAAAAAATGGTGGGATCCACAAAATGATTGCACTCTTGTATTACGAGTCAGTAAAGAAATTCTGTACAATACATAAACTTTTGCCCACAAAAAGTCTTTTAAAAAAATCTGTAGGTTGAATTTATAGTCATCAAATTCAAGATTTAACTGACATATCTAGCCCTATTTCATCAAGCACATTTTGGGCTCTGAATAATCATTTATTTTAAGGTCATCTCCTCCCTTAAAAAAAATGAAAAACAATTTTTTTCCTCTGGCATGCTAAAGTTCAAAAATCAGGATAAAAAAATGTTCTGGCTTTCACTGTTCTACAACCTTCCTTTCTACTCAAATCGTCTTTCTAAATCGGATACACTGGTTTTCTGTATTGTTTCAATTGGGCCCAAGATCTGGTCACATAAACCAATATTACCTCCAATTTCTTGATTCGACAAGGAGTTGGTATACTGCATGTACACAGGTTCTCCTAGAACAAGCGCTTGAAAATCCTACAAATCATCCTGGTACACTGTGGTGTCACCATATAATGCAACCTCAGACATAAAGTCTCCCATTCTAAGTTTCTCAGAAACATGTAAACATATGTCTGTGCAGCTGTAAACTGCTCCATTTTAAATAAACCCTGGGAAATGAATGCATCAGTACGTCTATTTAGATACATCTCAACTTTTTTTTTTTTTTTGGCCCAACTACAGATTCTTAAATACAAATATATACCGGTAGAATCATAAGAGGCTTAAAACTTCAGTGGTAGGAAACAGTCTACCCATGCAATATGCAGGAAGCGCTCATATAAGCCAATTTAAAAAAGAAAAAAGAAAACAGGAATCCTAGCAGCAATGGAAAACTCAAAAGATTCTAAAACCTTACCTGGGGTTTTGGTACCTTGGAACATTCCATCTCCGCACCTATTCCAGCCCTTCCGCTCACCCTAAACAGAGATACCAACTATAACCCCCAGGAGCTCCGAGAGCAAAGGTCCTGGGAAGAAAGGGGGGTGGGGGGACGGTGGGGAGCATCATTTTTTTTCTTCCTTTTAAATCAACCTCGTACCTCCGGCTTGCCCTACCTAGCTCGCCTCCCGCGAGCCACGCACGCCCCAGGTAACAACGTGCAGGGCCGAGAGGCCAGCGGGGATCCTAGAACCTCTTACCTTCGTATCACAGCCGCGTCCTCTCGGCTTGAGAAGAAAAGCCTCGAGGCCCGGGCGCGCCGGGGAGAAGCGCGTTCGCCGCGCCGCTCCCGGGGGTTCCCTCAGCGGCCCCCCAGCAGCCACCGCTGCAACGGCCACGCCACGGCCGGGAGCCGCCAGCACCACCTCATACTGCGGGGCTGCCGTGGACCAGCGCCGCCGGGAGACCGGAGGGAGACAGGCAGCGGGCGCGCGCTCCCACCTCCCTGCGGGGATGAGATAATCCACACCCCCTAAAAGTGCCGTGGGGGAGGGGAGCCCCGGTGAGGGGGTCTGGCCCCCAAACTCTGACTGTACAGCCAAGGCCAAGTCTATCCCTTCCCAGACTCAGGCCCTGAATTCAGCCCCTAGGGACCCAGGAATCCTGAGAGGACAAAGTGGGGGGGCCGCGAGGAGCGGAAAAGCGCGCAGCGCGCCGTGAGCGGGCGGGTAATCCTGGGGAGCGTTTGTGTGTTAGAGTGCAAGAGGCGCTCAAGCCCCCGCCTCCTTCTCCTCCTCCTCGGTCTCGTTCTCCTCCCTCAAGCACACCCCGTCACCCAGGCCACAGCATAGCAACCAAACATGGCGGCTGCGCAGACGCCACCAGTCAGCGGCCGAAAGCAGCGGCGGCAGCAACAGGAAGCGATCTCGCGAGAGGTGAGGCCCTTCCCCGCTAGCACAAGCTGGAGAGGTTGCACCAGACAGAGCGCCGTGGGACACGCAGGTGCGAGGGAGGGCGGACCTGGATAGGTCGAGGAGGAAGGGCTGGGAAGAGGAGGCGGAGCGCTGTGACTCCACCCCATGTGCCTGCTGCGATTGGTTACTTGAACACCGACCCCCGCTGGCTCTACTGACCTAAGGGACTGTACCGAGGGGCAAGAAACCTAAATTTTAAAGGGGAAAACCAGACCTACTTCCCAGTTCGTCCCAACTTCAATTCTAATAGAGGATCTAGGTTTTAGGATGCGGCTTTGAATCATTTCCTGTCCTAAATATAGACTCTAAAACAAAGATCTAATGTTCATTTGTAAAACAAATGTTTAGGTGCCTTCTGTGTGCCAGAAAACGTGTGGTTTTAAAAATCGAATTCATTCTAATAATGCATATAAATTTGGTGTTATCACGCCAGAGTTTTTACCCAGGTACATTCTAACATTTTATTGATGATACACATATCTTGGTGTTAAGACAGATGTTTACGGCCTGGGTAAAATCATCCGAAGTGACGAGTGGAAGGATTTGGGAATCGTCACACTTCCTTTTGCCTTTTTTTTTTTTCTTCTGGTCAGTGCACTTTCCTGTCGTCTGGCGCCTACTTGCTCTTTCTTGCTCTTAGCTTCAGCACTTCACCAGAGCTCGCCTTTATAGAAGCATTCTTTCAACAATGTCTTTACCCCCTAAGCCAACAAAATGCCTATTTGCTAGTCAGGGGTGGTTTTTGCAAGATGAAATCTTGCAAATTTATACAAATCTGTGAAAGACAGTAATTTATATTGACCCTCTTCTCTTTCTCATCCCCAAAATGTTTTTTCATTTTAAAAAGACAACTTGTCAGTCCATGTTTTTCCTGCTTTACCTCTTCTACTTAATTCCCTTCCTAGACCTTAGTTCCAGCCAATATTCATCCTTCCTTAAATACGCTTTCCTACCTCTAGCTCTCTGTTTTCTATGCCTTTGTTCATGCTGTTCTCTTCACCAAACTGCTCTTCACTTCATCTCCACCTATCAACCACACATTACATGGGACGGACTTCCACCAGAAGTAAGAAGTAATTTCTTCCTCCTGTGACACTGATAATTCTAGGTTTATACCTCCCTTTTTCTTATCACAATGTACATTTTATTATACAATACTTATTCCTGTGAGTCTTCTGGCCATTACTACATGGTAAGATACTTAAGGGCAAGGACCTTAGTCATCTTTGTATTCCCTATATGGCCTGATGACACTGCCTAGTGTTAAAAAACTTCGTTGAAAGAACGAAATGCTTAAATCTTTATTTGGGGGGATTTCAGGAAGGTACTAGTGACACAGCAAGCTCTTCCTCAGCTTCAAATCTGTTAGATTGCTGTGTCTCTGGGTGATACTGGTCTGGTCTAGATTTGTCCTTTTAGAGCCTTGAAGCTAGTGCCTCAACTAATCTTCCTATCCCCAGACCTTCTCCCTCCAACCTATTCCTCCCACCCCAACCATAAACCACAAAAACCTTTTATGCAAATATAAATCTGAATTGTAATGTAAATATAGCTGGAGTCTCAACACTGGAGGGGCTGGAGGGGGACACCCTTTGTTTTGGGAAACTCCACAGAATGAGCCCTTTAAATAAACAAATGTAAGCCTCATATCTATCTTGGAAGTCACTTTTTAAAAATTGACATATAATTCACATATCATAAACTTCACCCTTTTCAAGTGTACAATTCAGTACTTTTTAGTATATTTGCAAAGTTGTATAGCCGACACCACTAATTCCAGAACATTTTCATCACCCCAAAAAAGAAATTTGTACCCATTAGCAGTCACTCTCCATTCTCTCTTCTAGCCCCTGACAATCATTAATTTACTTTCTGTCTCTATGGATTTGTCTACTCTGGACATTTCATATAAATGGAATCATACATATTATAAATTCTCTACAAACATATGTAATTTTGCTCTTATTTAAATTGCAGTTTTTTAAAAATTAACATATTCCTATTCTGGATCATTTTGATGATTTTGTGTTTGGCACCAAGAACTATAACTTTAATTTTTTTGGACTAATGAGGAAAGAATAGAATACTTCTTATGGAGACGACAGTATTCCGGTTAAGTGAAGGTCAAGCATCTTCATGGCACACTGTACAAAAGTTTCATGGAAATTCAAATAGAGAAGCATGTTGGGATAATTAAGTCAATTATAAGCCCGCCTTAAAAAGCCAGTTTAGTAGCAATGAGTTCCATATTCTTATTGCGAAAAACAACTTAATTTCAGCAAAATAACATCATCCACAACATTATATAATATTAATTGAATTTTTAATTTTGTTAATTTAATTTGCTAAATTGTTTTGGTTTTATAGATGTAGAAGAGCTGTGAGAATAAAGACTCTATGCCTAATCTTATGTTTATACTTAATTAAGAAACATAACTTAAATAAGTTAATTTAACATTTGAGAGTTAGCAAGATTTTTGTTTTTCATTTAAAAGTAGCCTCAAACACTACTAGATATTGGCAGACATTGCTATTGACTGTGATTTTTCCCCCTTGTCTGCAGCCTGCCTTTGGCTATGCTTTGGGAGAGTAAGAGCAAGGTTGTGTTGACACTTGAAGGGTGTTGGCAGGGAAGGACTGGCCTTTCTGCACTGTGTGGGTAACATTAGGACCTTTCCTAACCCTGAGTAGGTTCAGCCAAAAGAGAACAGGCATTTGTTTCTAGCTTGTGTAGCTACACCAGGCTTCCTGGGCCTTGGCAGTGATATCTGGCAACCACAAGGCAGCAGAGAAGGAGCTTTGACCAGGCACTGTGGCTGACTGACCAGTCACCCCCACCCCTATCAGCAGCTTGGGAGGACCCTTTTGGAAAAAATGGATAACCCTTGGGTTACTGGCGATATCTAGGGAGGAGAACACCAAGGGAAAGCTGGACTCAGCTTGCTAAGTAGAGCTCAGAGTGGTATGAATTTTAACATTGAAAAACACCTGACTTGATTTTGTTGTCTAAACTGGTCAGGTGGAACCTGCAAGGTACACAGGCTTTCAAACACCTGATCTCTGACATGTGACCTAATTGGATATCTGTCTGCCTTAGCTGCACGATTAAGGGAAAAATTCATCTTTTTACCTGTCTGGAGTTTTCAGGCATAACTTAAAGCAAAGCAAAACAAACAAATTTAAAGCATTTATACCTTTAAAAAGTCATACATTTTTCCAACAAGTTTAAAATTCTGTGGCAGAATTCTGTGGCTTGGGCTTCCTTAAATCATAGAGCTTCTTTAAATATACTTAAATATATAATATTTAAATATACTTAAATATATAATATTTAAATATACTTAAATATATAATCTGAGGCAATTGGCCCAGATTTGGTCACTCTGTCAACATGGCCCTCCCTCTTTTCACCCGCCAGCAATTCTTTCCTTCCCTGGAATCAAGAGCTAAGTGAAAATTTAAAAATCAAAGACCTCCTGCCACTCCCAGTTCCATTCCCCAAAGGTAAACACTATTAACAACTTCTTGTGTATACTTCCAGAATTTTCTCTGCATATGTAAGCTCAGCGTATATCTTTTTTCCCTACCTAAAAGGGATTATACCAGATATACTATATTTCACTTACAAATGTCCTTAACAGAACAGATACATGCCATACTTTCTAAGAGCTATACCACAGCTTATTTAATTTTCTCTAACAAATGGGCATTTAGGCAGTTTCCGTTTCTTAGCTATTACATACGATGCTGTAAAGAACATTTTTGTCATAAAACTTTATACACATAACTAAGAATTTCTTTAAGATAAATTCCTGGAAATGCAATTGCTGGATTGAAGTGAATGGACATGTTTAATTTTGATCAATGCTACCAAATCGACTACCAATTGCACCCACCAAGTATGTGTTAGTTACTATTATCCACCTCTTCCTTATCATTTCTGAGTTTTGTTATTTTCCTCAATAAAAAATATTTTTTTTCTTCTAGTACTTTTGTTTTTAAAAAATAATCTAATACTAATCTAGAAATAATTCTGGTATAAGTACATAGGGATCGAGCTTTATTATTTTATTAATGACTATCCAGTTGTCCATTATTAAATAACTCATTACACATGTGCACACACACACACACACACACACACACACAAGCCAATTGTTTGCTAAATTGCTTTTATCAGATACTCAATTCTAAATTTTTATTTGGGAATTTTTTGGTTTATTTCATACAGTTATCTATTCTATCTCTGTATTTGTTTCCTTATTGCTGCTATAACAAATTACCATAACTTTAGTGGCTTAAAACAACACAATTTCATTATATTACAGTTCTAGACATAAGAAGTCCAAAATGGATTGACAGGGTGTGGTCTTTCTGGAGGTTCTAGGGGAGAATCTCTTTCTTTGTCTTTTCCAGCTTCTAAAGGCCACGTGCATTACTTGTCTCATGGTCCCTCCCTCCATCTTCAAACTCAGCAGCCCAGCATCTTCAAATCTCTCTGTCTTACCTCTTCTGTCTCCCATGACCCTTTTACCTCCTTCTTATAAGGACCTTTGTGATTACAGTGGACCCTCCCACAGAATCTACAAGGATCTTCCCAAGATCTTTAATTGAATCACATCTGCGAAGTCCGTTTTGCCAGACCAGCTAACATTCACATAATCACCCTGTAATGAGGATGTGAACATTTTTGGAGGCCTTTATTCTGTGTCACATTCTCTAATACCAAGCTTTTTAGCTAGTAGAATTTCTAATAAGTTTTACTATCTGAAATAATTGATTTCTCCTCATGCTTCTTTGTTCCAAGATGAATATGTTTTTAATTATATGAACGTAGAATGTGAGCCCACAACTGTGACTGAAATGTTAAATTACGTTGACAGCATATACAGTGTACCTACCTTGTGTAAGATCTACATATTACCTCAAAAAAATATTATCCGTAGATGTATGTGACTATAATCTGTATATATAAGCACATTATTAGGACACTGATTATCCATATTACAGATCACTTAAATGTATCTAAGAATTCTTAATTTAAATATTAGTGCAAATTAGTCCTCATAATTTTTTTCATTTATTTAAAGAAAAAAATATGTATTGCTCACTTACCATTCACTAGGCACTAGGAATACAGGTAAGAAGTGATCCTTGCCCTCAAGGCAAGTATGTTTTATTCTTAGATTGTGACTTAGTAGTAGGTTATGTAAATTTGGTGGATCATGACTAGAATTTTGAAAAAAAGAAATTACACTAGAAAATATCAGAGTTCATCACGCAAAGTGAAGATAAAGATGGTACTGTGAAACTTTAACTTTAGATATGTTTGTTTGTGTGTATGTGGATTTTGATGTAAAATGTCTTTCTTACTTTGGGTATGATGGCCAAATTCTCTGAGAGCCTCTGGTCCGAAGGAGAATTAATAAACTATACAAATTAGTATAAAAAGTGTTTTTATAGATTAAACTATAAACTCCTTGAGGGCAGGAACAATGGCTGTTCCACTCACCAATATTTCATCACAGCCTACCCTAACGTCTGATATATAATCAGCCCTCAGTTACTATTCTTAAATAAATGAATGAATGAGGTAGGCCTAGGTTGCTAGGGAAAGCAGTAGAAGAAGATCAAATGACTAATGCATTTGTGCCTTAGGTTTTGCATGGCTTCATTGAAAGTCATGGACTGTGGGGACAAAGTTTGAAGAGGAAAAAGATCTGATATAGAACTGAAGGCTGGCCAGAGCCTTTGAGAGGGAAGCTTGAGGGACCTTGAGTGACCTCTAGTGGCTTCTTTGCCCAAAAGGGAGGCAAGCCTGAGGAATTTCCCATTAAGTGAAGTATTATCAGATATATGTTTGCTTTATAAAAAAGAAAAGATGGGTTTCATCCCAACATAGTGTACAAATGTTCCTTTATTTGTAGATAAGTACTGTGGGTTTATTAGTCGGTGCTCTTTTTTATGTGTTGGCTTTATCTGTAGAATATCCTGATTAATCTTTGTGCTTTTTTAGCCTGTTACTCGGCACCTGATACAGCATTATCAGGTGTGCTTCAGGTGTGTAATAAACACCTGCTGTTGGCTGGCTGACATGTTTTAGTCATTCATTCACCCTGTGGTCCTTGAATGATGCCACTCACATTAAGAAGTCTTCTCCCTAGCCACACATTAATACACCAAAGAGGTTTTTAATAAATTCCAAAGCCTTTTCCCCACCATGATCTCACCTCCATTCTCACTTAATTGGTCAGGGTGGAGCCCAGGTTTCTCTCTACAGATATGAATATAAAGATGTTATTTCAGCTCCCAAGGTGATTCTTCCATGCAGCAGAGTCGAAACCTACAGCTCCCACTGGACAAAAACTGAACGTCATACAACATCAGTGTGAAATAAGTGTCCTTCCCTTCTCAATCAGTGCTTCTCAAACTGGGGTGAAGGACCTATCAGTCACGCACTAATATTTTTGTAAAATATAAGTAAAAATAAACTACTAGAAAATAAAATAATACAAAGTTATATAAGAAAATACAAGTCCCATTTTAAAAATTAGATTCAATAGAAATTACTCTCCTAAATTCCTCTACAAGGTTATAACTGCTTAATTTGAATTCGTACATTTATCTTCTTGTGGACTGGTGACAAACCATCTACAAGGAAGGCACTTTGAGTCATACTGCTCTAGGTTATGTTCTAGTTGGAGGTGGGGGCAGGGAGGAGACAGAGATCCACAACACAGGTAACAGCAGTAGCAGGACACACAGATTGTTTTTGTTACACCTGAGGAGGAGGCCCACTGACCCTTCAGGCAGAGCCCTGCAGGCAGCAGAGCCCCATGGGTAGCCACACTTTGATCTTATCAGAACACCCACGTGATCGGGCACTTAGCACTGTCCATATGCTTTTTTTTTTTTTTAAAGAAACGGGTTATAAAACAAAGGTTGCTCTCATTGTAAAGCAAATATGCCTTTCCAGGGGCCAGACACTGTTGTTTGCATTAAGAATACCCTCTTTCCAGTATGAAGGTCCTCAGGAATGAGAAGATTATTTAGGAAACAGAATGAAGATCTCTCCTTGCCCTACAATAGAGCACCCCTCTCTAGTGATGACAGTAGTCATGCCTACTCGGTGCATGTGTCTCTACCTTGGACAGTACTTAATAAACACTGACAGATTTTGACAGCCTGTCACACTTCAAGGATGTACCCTCTAGCACCTCAAGGAAGCAGTTTCAATATACCAGATTAAATTACCAATTTCTCTGGTTTAAAATTACTTCTGAGGATATCCCAAGTCATTTGCCTATACTTGAGTGATCCCTAGGTTTGCATCAGCAATATATTTGTCAGCAGTCCCCAGCAGAGGTTTCATCCACAGATGACTCATTCATCAAAAGCTGATTATTTCTCCTCACCTTTTTATACGCAGTCTTTTCCTTCTGACTATAATGCCCTGCCTTCTCTTTCTTTGCCAAACTCCTACTCATCTTTTGGATTTCGGCTCTCAGAGTGGCTCCTCCAAGAAGCCTTCCATGATCTTTCTCTCACCCAGGGCTCAAGTCTCTGTGCTCCCAGCAAAGCACATAGGCCATGTAGCTACAATGGGCCAGTTTCTCTCTTCAGTTACCCAGAAGCCATCCATAGCAGAGACCTAAAAGAAAAAAAGTTTTGTGAAATAAACTGATTTTCTGATTCCATGCTCATTCTTTATTCCAAGGGGAAGTAGAAGATGTGGTTAACTTCTAATCTTATGAAGGCTTGGTGGTGGGAGTAGGGTGGGGTGGGGAGTGGTTTCTAGAAAGTCAAGCTGGAGAGTATGAACATTAACTGGTAAATGATGAAAGTGTATAAGAAGTGGAGTATGATCATGAAATCTGTCATTTAGGAGAAATTAATTTCATGGTATTGAGGAAGAAGAGATTAGATTTGGGCAGAGGCTGAACCTGGAGGACCAATTAGAACTGTGACAATATTTCTTCATGAGGGGCACCTCAGAATCACCTGAGATGTTGTATCAGGACTGGCTCTCACCCTCACTTACCCTCTCCCAATTCTGATATGTCATCCATGTATCAATGTGATAATCAGTCAATGGGACAATTCTGATATGTGTCAGGCACTAACCTTGGTTAATAATTACTGCCAAGGGGAACCTTGGTGTTGAGGGGAGTCTGCTCTATGCCTAAGTTGTAAGGGAATAAAATTCAAGTCTGTTATAATAGTCTAGGTGTGAAGTGCTAGAAACTTGAGGTATGATTGTTACATATTTAAACAGTTTAAATAATGACTCTAATTTTATAACTGAACCTTTACTGGAGGCAAAGCAAAACTTCTAATGGATGATTGGTTATCTGAAAGGCTCATTACTAGTTATCTATCGAAGTTTATGTTCATTCTAGTAAGGGCAGCTAGCTTGTGGATTCCATTTATTATATACAGTGGTCTTTTACTGAATGTTTGATAAGTAATGCAGTATGCAAAAAGTGGTCTGGTAATTTTCTTTGGAAAAATTATCTAATTGTTTTTGTAGGTATTCAGCAAGTTATACATTTTTTCCCTTCTACCTCAACATCCAGTAATATATTAAACCAAAAATTAATGTCATGCTTCATTCTCTTAAAGTTGGATTTTCTCTGAAATGAAAAACACTGCCTGCCATGAGTGAACCAAACAATGTTTCTTTGGCCAAAATCAGTCAATTATAAAGTCTCATAATTGCCAATCCAGGTTTTCCATTTCTAGTTCCTAACTTTAGATTCTTCTGATACCAATAATTGCTCTGAGGATTATCAAAGTTATGCAACCTGAACACTCTCCTTTCTATCTGGTCATGGGGGGTGAGGGGAAAAGCAAGAGAGAAACCTTAAACCTGTAGCTTGAATTTTTGTGTACCATCCCTTCTTCTAAATAAATTTATCTATTTAAATTAGTTTCAAGTATACAGTACATTGGTTAGACATCTATATTGTTTATAAAATGATCCCCCCAATTGTTTCCTCCCTCCCCTGGCCCTCCACTTAGCCATCATAGTAATGCTAACTGCATTCCCTCTGCTGTGTTCCCCATCCCTGTGCTCAACTATCAACTACTAATTTGTACTTCTTTAACTCTTCATTCCCTTCTCCCAGCCCCAAACTACCCTCCCCTCTGTCCGTCACCAAATTGTCCACTATATTTGTGAGTCTGTTTTTGATTAGTTAGTTCTTTTTGTTCCTTAGATATCGCATGTAAGTGAAATCATATGGAATTTATCTTTCTCTGTCTGACTTATTTCACTCAGCATAATAACCTCTAGGTCCATCCATGTTGTTGCAAATGGTAGGATTTCATTTTTTTTTTAATGGCTGAGTAATATTCCACTCTATATATATGAGCCATAATTTCTTTATCCAATCGTCTGTTGATGGGCATTTAGGTTGCTTCCATATCTTAGCTATTGTAAATTGTGCTGCCATGAATATTGGAGTGCATAGATCTTTACAAATTATTGTTTTGGTTTTTTTGGATAAATACCCAGAAGTGCAATTGCTGGGTCAAAAGGTAGATCCATTTTTAATTTTTTGAGAAACCTCCAGACTGTTTTCCATAGCAGCTGTACCAATTTGCAATCCCACCAACAATGTATGAGGGTTCCCTTTTCTCTGAATCCTTGCCAACACTTGCCATTTTTTGATTTAGTATTGATAGCCGTTCTGACAGGTGTGAGGTGATATCTCATTCTGGTTATAATTTGCATTTCTCTGATGATTAGTGACCTTGAACATCTTTTCATATGTCTGTTAGCCATCTGTATTTCCTGTTGGGAGAAGTATCTGTTTGGGTCTTCTGCTCATTTTTAATTGGATTGTTTGGGGTTTTTTTGTTGTTGAGTTGTATAAGTTCTTTATAAATTTTGAATATTAACCCCTTATCACATGTACCATTAGCAAATATCATCCCCCAAACAGTCAGTTGTCTTTTTGTTCTGTTGATGCTTTCCTTTGCTGTACAAAGACTTTTTAGTTTGATGTAGTCCCATTTGTTTATTTTTTCATTTATTTCCGTTGCCCAAGGAGATATACCTGAAAAGAAATTTCTGTTATTAATATCAGATAGTTTACTGCCTATGTTTTCTTCCAGAAGTTTTATGGTTTCGGGTCTTACATTTAAGTCTTTAATTCATTTGAAGTCTATTCTTGTATACGGTGTAAGAAGATGGTCCAGCTTCTTATTTTTTTTGCATGTATCTGTCCAATTTTCCCAACACCATTTATTGAAGAGACTGTCTTTACCCCATTGTATATTTTTACCTTCTTTGTCATATATTAAATGAGCATATAGGCGTGGATTTATTTCTAGGCTCTCTGTTCTGTTCCATTGATCAATGTATCTGTTTTTATGCCAGTACTGTGCTGTTTTGATTACTGTAGTCTTGTAGTATAGTTTGATATTAGGTAGTATGATACCTCCAACTTTGTTCTTCTTTCTCAAGATTGCCGTGGCTATTTGGGGTTTTCTATGGCTCCATATAAATTTTTGGATTATTTGTTCTAGCTCTCTGAAAAATGCCATTGGTATTTTGTTAGAGATTGCATTGAATTTATAGATTGTTTTGGGTAGTATGGCCATTTTAACAATGTTGATTCTTCCTACCCATGAAAAGGGTATATGCTTCCATTTATTTGTGTCTTCTTCAATTTCTTTTTTCAATGACTTATAATTTTCTGAAAACAGTTCTTCTATCTTCTTGGTTAATTTGATTCCCAGGTATTTTATAGTTTTCAACGCAATTGTAAATGAGAATGTTTTCTTAATTTCTCTTTCTGAAAGTTCATCATTGATGTATAAAAATGCCACTGACTTCTGAATATTTATTTTGTAACATGCTACTTTACTGAATTCATTGACCAGTTATAACAGTTTTTTGGTGGAATCTTTACGGTTCTCTCTATATAGTATGTCATTGGCAAATAACGAGTTTTACGTCTCCTTGTCAATTCGGATGCCTTTTATTTCTCTTTCTTGTTTTATCGATGTATCTAAAACTTCCAATACAATGTTGAGAGGAGTGGTGAAAGCGGGCATCCTTGTCTTGTTCCTGATCTTAAGGAAAATGCTTTTAGCCTTTCCCCATTGAGTATGATGTTAGCTGTAGGTTTGTCATATATGGCCTTTATTATGTTGAGGTATGTTCTCTCTATTCCCACTTTGCTGAGAGTTTTTATCATAAATGGATGCTATTGATATGATCATATGGTTTTTATCTTTCGATTTGTTAATGTGGTGTATCACATTAATTGATTTGCGGATATTGAACTAACCTTGCATCCCAGGAATAAATCCAACTTGATCATGGTGTATGATATTTTTAATGTATTGCTGAATTCAGTTTGCTAATATTTTGTTGAGGATTTTTGCATCAATGTTCATAAGAGATATCGGCCTATAGTTTTCTTTTTTTGTAATGTCTTTACCTAGTTTTTGAATCAAGGTAATGGTGGTCTTATAAAAGGAGTTAGGGAGCCTCCTCTCCTCTTGAGTTTTTTGGAATAGTTTGAGAAGAATAGGTGATACATCCCTTCTTTTTAATGGCAGTCTGATGAGTCCAAACAGGCCTATGTGTCTTCCTTAAATACAGACGCAGGTGACCCCTTGTGTGCAAAAAAAAAAAAGAAAGAAAGAAAAGACAATGTAATATGTAGAAAATCATACGTAAAGGGAATTTTCAATTAGAGGAACTCGAAAGTTCTGATGAGCCATAAAGATTTAATCCAATAGGAACTTACTGGCTGTTAAAATCAAATTTAGAATTAAGCACAGCAATTTGGAAGTGGGCATAAACAAAAATAAAAACAAACAAACAAATAAAAAACCAAGAATATTTGACAAATCCTTCTCAGAAAATATCACTTTATTGGGCCTCTAGAAAAGTATCAGTGGTATCAGGCTGTAACTGATGTGGGAAGTAGAATGCAAAGAAAAATGTGCAGCCATTTTCTATTTATAATGACTTATTTCTTGAAAACCGAGGAAAACATATCCTAAAAACCAAGTTGGGGGAGGGAGGAGAAGAACACAGGTGGGGAAGGGGTAGAGCAAGTAGACTCACAGGTTAGAAATAACCTACAGGATCAAGAATTTCCAACTTTCTAACAGAGCCAGATTATGGATATTAAAAATCTCAGCAGTTGTACCTACTTGCTGAAGCTGACACACATCCTTGGACAAATGCACACTTAAATAAGGATGCTGGGTTGAGTTGCAAAGATCGCTCACTCTCAGGACTTAAAAAAAATTGGAAGAAAAACCTTGATGCTTAACAACGGGAATAGGTTAATCTAGTTATGGTTCATCCATGCACACGTAGAATATTATTCAAGCATTAAAATTGTGTTTATAGGTTATTATGCTGAGTGAAATAAGTCAGACAGAGAAAGATAAATACCATATGATTTCACTTATATGTGGAATCTAAGGAACAAAAAGAATAAACTAATGGAAAACAGACTCACAGTCTGGTAATGGCCAGAGGGGAGGGGTGTTAGAGAGGTTGGGAGAAAGGAGTGAAGGGTTAAAGAAGTACAAATTAGTAGTTGATAGATGGTCACGGGAATGGGGAGCATGGTATAGGTAATGCAGTCAGCAGTAATGTATTGGCTAGGTGTAGGGCCAGAGGGAAGATAGAGTAATCAAGGGGATCATTTCATAAACTATATAAATGTGTAACCAATGTACTATATATGTGAAATTAATAATAAAATATTTTTAATTGTGTTTACAAAAGCTTTACTGACATGGAAAAAATGTTTATTATGTTATGTTAATTAAAAAAAAACAGGATGTGAAATTCATATGTATAATATGAACTCTGACTAATAATGACATGCATAAGAGGGGATGAATAGATGGAGCTCGGGATTTGTAGAGCAGTGAAGCTATTCTGTATGTTACTGTAATAGTGAATACATGACATTATAGATTTGTCAAAACCAATAGAATATACTACAGAAAGAATGAATCCTAATGTAAGCATGAACTTCAGTTAATAATATTGTATCAATATCAGCACATCATTGTAGCCAATGTACACACTAATGCATAATATTAATAATAGAGGAAACCGGCGGGGGAGAGAGTCTGTGAGAACTATCTGTACTTTCTGCTCAATTCTTCTGTAAACTCAAAACTGCTCTAGAAAATAAAATTTTTAAAAACATAGAAAAAGATGAGAGAAATACAACAAAACGTCAGTCAGATTGTATAATCCTATAAAGTAGTGATTAAATAAATACTCGGGTTATAGACTCAGATTGCCTGGGATCAAATTCTTTCTCCTTTATTTATTGCTTAGGCAAGTTACCTCAACTCTCTCTGTTTCAGTTTCCTCATCCATTGAAATGAGGATTATAACATCATTTACTTCATAAGGTTTGTTGCGAGCATTAAATTAATTAACATACTGTGCTTAAAACAGTGCTTAAACATAGTATTATCATCTCTAGAGGGGTGGAATTGTGGTGATTCAAATTTACTTCTCTATGTTTTCTAATATATCATTAATAAATATATATTATTTTGATACTTATGGAAAACTATACATGCATGTATAGGTTTTACAACACTTGGAAAATATGTGTTTATATATTTTGTATTAGTTATCTATTGTTGCTTGATATAAAACAACAATCATTTATTATCTTATAGCTTCTGTGGGTCAGGAATCTGAGAGCGGGCTGCTGTCATCTAAAGCTGAAGGCCTGAGTTGGGCTGGAGGGTCCATTTCCAAGATGGCTCATTCACAGGGCTAGCTGGTTGGTGTGGGCTGTTGGCAGGAGGCCTCCTTCCCTACCACATGAAACTCTCCATAGTGCTGCTTGAGTGTCTTTATGATATGAGGGCTGGCTTCCCCCAGAATGAGTTATGTCAGAGGGAGCAATATGTAAGCCTCCATGATATTTATTGCCTAGTCTAAGAAGTCACTCTCCATCATTCTGAAATAGCCTATTGGTTACACAGGTCAGCCCTATTCAGTGCACAAGGGTATAAACTACATAAGGTATTAACATCAGGAGGCAAGGATTGGGGACCATCTTGGAGACTGGCTACTACATATATGCATATTATATGTCTATATGTATATATATGTGTATATGTGTGTGTGTGTGTGTGTGTGTGTGTTTCTGCCAGCTAAAGCATTACCCTAGTGGCCCTGCATGCACATTCTTGTCTTCTTTATTCTATTGAAGCTCTCCTGGCTATCAACTCCTTTTGGCTGCCTGTTACTTGGTCTTGTAACTTCCTCCTCCACCTTCCTCCTCCTCCCTCCTTCCCTCCTCCTTTCCTTCCTTCCTTCCTTCCCCTTCCCTTCCTTCCCTTCCATGTCCTTCCTTCCTTCCTTCCTTCCTTCCTTTCTTTCTTCTTTCCCTCTCTTTCTTCATTCTTCCATTCTTCAAGACATACTCATTGTGTACCTATTAAGTACCAGTGAATCACCTCTGTCCACCCCTCTGACCCTACATTCCCCTCTTACTCCCTGCCCTTCATTAGGGTGTCCAACACCAGACTCTGTGTACCTGGCTAGCTCAGCTTCCACAAAAGCATCTAAATCTCCCATCTCCAGGCCTGCCTATTTCCAAATGTCACCAAGCTCTGGTCTCTATCACACTTTCCTCCCTATCACCAAACCCACCCTCCTCTGTGCTGGCCTGAGTGGTCTTAGGGAAAGCCTAGGCTTGCTACAGAGCCCTTGTCATGCCAATGCATCTATCCTGACATGATGTTCAGCATAATAGCTGAGAAACCACAGAAAAACACACTCAGAACATCTCAAGAGGGACCTGAAAATCCAACATAGACTAAAGAGCCTAACAATTTATTCTGAGATTTTCATTTCCCTACAACTATAAACCTCCAAAGATGAATAAAAATTCAGCCTGGATAGCTTACTACAGTCATTAATAATGACCACTAATAAATATATCATCTCTAAGACCCTTTAGGGACTCACAAAGAGGAACAACTGAGACCTATGATTCAGCTTCAGTCCCCTTCTCAGTCCAGCAGAGGGGCTCCTAAAAGACCTAATGCATAGGCAGGAAAGAAGCAAAATAAACAAAATAATCCAAGAGAGACTGAGCTGGTCCCCCTCCAGGCTCTCCAGATCCCATGTATCTATCTACCACATTTCCAGCAGTTATACTAAATTGCAATTGTCAGCTAACTTGTCACTTACCATCTCCCTCTATACTGACAGTAGCTTGTTGATGAAGAATGTATAGTTTGTGCACTGTTGATAGCCAAGCATGCTTGGTACAGAGTTGTAGGTTCTGGGAAGGTGTCCCCAGGTCCGCTGGGGATTTTTTTTGTGGGGGGAGGGGTGGGATGGATAATGTGTATGATTATTGTTTGGTGGGGGAGAGGAAGGAAAGAGTAGATTGCTGCTGCTTTGAAACCACTGATGTAGATATTGTCATAGGTTTCTTCTAGACTTTACTCTCAGAATCTACAAGAGGGAGACAGAGTACAAACAGTTAAATAGCACAGGCATGTGATAGTGCCTTGTAGGATACCTGGTGTCATAGTAGGCCCTCAGGGTGAATCTGAATCTGAAAAGGAAAAATAAAAGGGATGCATTTGATAGAAAAAACAAAATACAGTGGCTTATATGAGGAAGGGTTCATTTTCCTCTCCTGTGAAAGACTGAAGGGAAGCTGCTAGTCCTGGGATGGCTTGGTGGCCCTGCTCTGTGAAGTCTTCAGGGACCCAGGCTCTTTCCAGCTCCTGCTCTACCATCCTAAGCATGTGCCTCTCATCTTCATGGTCTAAAGTGGTGACTAGAGCTCCAACATATACCCATTTCAGGTGGCAATTGAAGAAGGACAAAGAAAGGGGGGCAAAGCAGGATGCCGGCAATTCGAAGGAAGTTTTCCTGAAGCCAGCACAGATCACTTCATCATTGGCTGGTGCTCAGTCTTGTGACCACACCGAGATGCAAGGGAGCCTAAGAAGTGGGGTCTTTATTTCGCAGCTGCCATGTTCCCTGCTTAAATGTGGGACTTCTTCACTTCTAATACTTAGGGAGAAGGGGAGACTGGGAACTGGGAACTTTGCCCTAAGCCTTTTTTTTTTTTATTTTTTATTTTAGTGCTTTAAGATACTCCTGATTTAAACTTGGTCATAAATTGAGAATTTTTCCAGGCTGTGCCTTGTTTCTGTTTTGGGCTTGCAGCATTTGGAATTATCACACATATCAGAATCTTTCCATATATTAATCTTTTATGTGCTTAGGTAATAAGAAATGGAAGGAAAGATTCTACAGAATCACAGATGTAGTCTTAGTGGGAAAAGAGTAGGAGAAACTGCGACCAAAAAGGAAGAGAATTGGAACTGGTTTATAAGGAAGGGGGAGCGTGTGTCATTATAGTGTAATAACTATAAGGCATGTCTTTTTAATTTTTTTGCAAGCATATCAGAATTTGCACATTTAAATTAGTACAGTCCTTCAACTTAGTCATTTTGGGAAGCTATGTGTTTTTCCAACGACTTGACTATTTCCCAAATACTGTCAACCTCAATCTCGTTTCATCATTACTGCCCAGGTTCCTGTATGGGAAGATGCTGTTATCTGACCCTTGTAAGTACTCTGCTACCCCAACCCCTACTCTGAACCAATCTTGGTTAAAGCAGGAGATAGAATAAGACCTTTAACCCCACCAGCAGAATTGAACATTCGAGTGCTCTCTTTATGCCAGGCACCATGCCAACATCTGGGTTTGTAAGGATGAATACAACACAGCACCTGCCCCAAAGGACTTTGTAGACCAGTGGAGAAGGGGTCGATCTAAAAGCCTGTACACCTATTCTCCCTCTCTTTGTAAGGGGTAAAATTTCCAAGTGTTAATGGAGTTGAGAGCAAGTACTGAGAGGTCTGTTTGTATTGACATGAGACATACACTCCAGCTCCCGTGGTACACCTTTAAAGTTGTCCTGGAGCACCTCTGATAGTTGAAAGCTTTGGCTAAAATCCAACCCAAGAGAAATTGGGTAAATACTGTGAGTGTGGAGCACTTTGCTCCAGCTAAGATTCAAGTTTACCCAAATGGGTAGCTACAAGTGCCTCAGTTTTAAAAGCTCCTGAAAAATGAAGGCAATGTGAAAGTGGCAATTTTGAAAAGAGCAAAAACATCAAAGTGTCTATGAAGCAATTTCCAAACTCCTTTATTTATAGAATGATTTAACTTTAGTCTGAATTATTTTGCTCTCAGTGACATCAAACCAATTATACTAGAACAATTCAGTGGAGAAAAAGAGCTTTCAAATTATTGCAAATTTCTTTTTCTTTTTTTTTTTCTGGTTGAGGACATCCTATGGGCTTTATACTAACATTCCAGAAATTAGTCCTTAGATTTTTGTGTCCCCCAACATAATTTATAACACATTTATTAGAAACTCTGGTCCATATAGCTAAAGCAAATGAATTAATTTAAATGGTTTCCAATCACGAAGAAGATGTAGGGTTGCATAGTGATTTAGAGTACAGTGTCTGGGGCTGCCCTGCCAGGATTAAAATTCCCTCTCTGACACTCACTACCTGTGTGATATTGGGCAAGCTACTTGTTATGGGCCAAATTATGTCCTCCCCCCACCCCCCATTCATATGTTGAAGTCTTAATCTGCAGTACCTCAGGATGTGACTGTATTTGGAGATAAAGTCTTTAAAGAAGTAAAGTTAACATGAGATCATTAGGGTGGGCCCAAATCAAGTATGACTGGTGTCCTTATAAGAAGAATAAATTTAAACACAGACACACACACAGAGGGCCATGTGAACATACAGCAAGAGGGTGGCCGTCCGCAAGCCAAGGAGAGAGACCTCGGGAGAAAACAAACTGCCAACACTTTGATTTGGGACTTCCAGCCTACAGAACTGTGAAAAATAAATTTCTGTGGTTTAAGCCACCCAGTCAATGGTACTTTGTTATGGCAGCCCTAGCTAACTAATACACTACTCAAACTCTCTGTGCTTGTTTTTCCATCCATAAAATGAGAATAATAATACTTAGCTCAAAGGAACTAACAAACATAAAGCATTTAGAGTTGTCCTGGCCCAGAGTAAGACTGCTCCATAAGTAATATCTGTTATCATTGATCAGACACTTACCATGTGCTATGCCTGTCATATGCACCACTGAATTTTCACCTTCCAACTCCCCACTGAGCAAGTATTAGTAACCGTATTTTGCAGATAAGGAAACTTGAATTTAGAAGTTTCAGCAAGCCTAATCACATCTAATATTGACCTCCCACAATGGGGCTGTGAAAATCAAAAAGTGCTATACATAAATGCAAGCAATCAAGTTATTAAAAGTAAAACAGTGTGATGTCAACAGCCAGCATGGAGAAAGCATAAGCCATGAAGAGGAAAAGACAAGAATAGAGGGGATTGGTGGCCGCCTTTGTATTCGTATGCCATGAACTTGGTGTTGGCAGCAAAGAAGAGCCATAGAAGGAGATGTGACTATCTGCATTTTTTATAAAGACCACTAAGATGATAGTGGAGCATAGGCTAGGAGATAGGGGAAGCATAAAAGTGGGGAGACCAGTTTCAGACCCTCATAATAACCCAGAGGGTTGCGGTAAGTATTTGAGCCAGGGTGGAAATTGTTTATATAACAGAGAACAGATATACTTGCAATACTAGGTAAGTAGAAACAAGATGACTCAATCATTTATTATATGACCCAGGTGGGACACTGTTTTCTGGCTTGGCCAAGTGGCTGGATGGGCAGCACAATACAAAACTTTTGCTTACAAAAAGTCTTTTCGAAAAATCTATAGGTTGAATTTATGATGAGTACAGTTTAGAAGAAATTGAACTCAATCTGTGAGATTCTAGGTAGAACCTTCCAAAAGTCAATTAAACGTACAGGTCTGCATGTACTGGAGTTAGAGATTTGAGATGGTAGTGCCAGTCATAAGGAAAATATCTGGAAAGAGAAGAGAAGTAAAGAAAATCATCCCGTGGAGTGAGCCCCAACATATGGGAATAGGCCCCTGTAGTACAACAGTCAGGGTGAGGAGAGAGTAGGGTCACAGACTCCAAGGGAGGAGAGCCTGTCGACTGTTGGAGGGCTTGACCTTGCCTTGTGCCACAGAGCTGAGTGAGCTATGGGTGAAAAGGTGTGTCAGGGATTGGGAGTTTATTATTCATTCATGACCTTTGCCAGACAGTTTCAAGGAAGAGGTGGAGGTGGAAGGCGCATGATGGTGAGTTGAAGAGGGAGTGGGAAGTAGAGACAGAGTGAAGACAAGTTGCAAGAAGCTTAGTTGATTGAGGAAAGTGAGAGAAAAAGAGAGATGGGACAGGATCAAGGGTAAGCTTGGTTAGAATATAGTACTAACAATAGTAGCTCTTGGGAGTCAAGTCTCCATGAGTCAATTAATAGTCTCTTTTAAAAAATCATAGTTAATAAACCCTAACACAATGTAACCACTTGGTAAATGAATAGTCCATGCTTCACTAGCCCCCCTTTGATTTTGGAGTGTCCTAAAGGGGTGTGATAGCTTCATTGATTGTCTACTCAGTAGCTGTTGTCCCCTTCTTCTTGCAGTTTTCCGGTGTGGCAATTTGCCCAGCCCATAGTATAAGTTGTGATTACTCTAAGACAATTAGTGCAATGCTGTTTCCCTTTGCCAGTAACTGATCTGGGGTATATGTATGACCCAGTCCTAGCTGAAGGGAAATTTTCTGAGGGCTTCTAGAAAAGCTTTTCACCATACTCTCACCTCCCAAAAAAGAGAAAGTTGAGGAGAAAGCCTTCACCTTCCATTCTGTTTAGCACATAAGCAATTGTAAGGATGTCCCCAAAGTTCCAATTTTTCCAACAGCGAGTGAGTCCTTTGATGCATTCTTAGAAAATTCAAATTGAAAATTATTTCAAAAATAATAGTTTTTAGATGTCCCTGCTTTGAGGATACCCCTAAGCAGACATTTAATTAGCCTGTTAGACAATCTAACACTGACTACCTGATGTTAGTGTCAGACTCCATAGGTTTAGGGCTCAGTCCCACAATACTGCCTCCCCACTTCAGACGCCAGTTGCAAGCCACCAGCCTCCTGTACTTTTTCTAACCAACTGGCTATAAATAGGGGTTTCCATAACCCCATTCTAGGGTTCGATAATTTGCTAGGATGGCTCACAGAACTCAGGAAAACAGTTTGTTTACTGTTTCTGGTTTCATGTAAAGGTTAGAATTCAGAAACAGCCAACTGGAAGAGAAGCATAGTATAAGGTACAGTGTGGGGCATGGAGTTTCCATGCCCTCTCTGGGCACTCCAACTTCCCAGCACTTCGATG
This sequence comes from Pteropus medius, assembly GCF_902729225.1. Taxonomy (NCBI): domain Eukaryota; kingdom Metazoa; phylum Chordata; class Mammalia; order Chiroptera; family Pteropodidae; genus Pteropus; species Pteropus medius. The sequence goes on from NW_024344434.1 coordinate 881,528, forward strand.
TGCTCACCAACCCAGGAGTTCTCTCAACTTGGTGGCATAGAGTTTTCTATGAAAGTGTCATTATGTAGGCGTGATTGACTAAATCATTGACTGTTGGTGGTTAACAATCTCCAGCCCTTCTCTCCTCCCTAGGGGCCCAGGGGTAGGGCTGGAAGTTCCATGGTTGCTCTTTCAGGCCCCCATCCTGAAGCTATCTCTCTTGGAGCCCCTCACTCAAGAGTCATCTCAGTGGTAGCTTTACCAAGGCACTGACATCATTCAGGAGATTCCAAGTTTTTTAGAAGCTCTTGTTCCAGGAACTGGGAACAAAGACCAAATATATATTTATTATATCCCAACATCACACACCAACACTGCTGTTGAGAATGATGTCTGCCAGAAACACACTTATTCTTCAAAGACAATCAACAGGAGTGCGGGTGGGACACAGACTGTTTTGCTAGGTCCACGGTTTTAGATACCGGTTTTGTATGAAGTTCCTCAGAGTTGACTCAAGTCTATAATTTAGAATGACACATAAAAACTACTTTTTTTGAGAAGAACTCAAAATTACTGAAATGAAACTTCTTTCTTTCCATAATGTGAGAGCAAAGTGCTCCCGGACCCACGCATACTGTTTTCCCTCATCTTCTTTTACAGTCATTTAGAAGCTTGTGCCGCTCCCCCACCCGCTACTGTCTGTCTTTCCTGGCACTGTTAAGAACAGCATAATTTGGAGTGGTTTTTTTTCCTTTCTCTTTTGGTCTATGTGAAAGGTCTGTGGGTGTATTTCATCCCAGATGTTTTTCCACAACCTGCCTGTCATAAGAAATCCAGAATTATTTTTAAACATAATTTGGGAGCTTCCAAATAAAACAAATATCCTAATTGCCTGTGGGTTTCGAAGTTACAAGTCCTTCCTTGGTGGCGGGAAGAACAGAAGACAGAGGCCAAAAAGACAGTCTCTGAGGACAAAGTGAGGCTTCTGAGGCTGACCCAGTGGGCTGGCCTATCTTCCCCTTCTCTCTTTTCCACTTCTTAGGCATTGTTATGGAATCATGTTTATTCCCCTCCCAATTCATGTGTCGAATCCCTAATCCCCCAAGTGACTATATCTGGAAAGGGTGGCCTCTAAGGAAGTTAATTAAGACAAAATGAGGTTATGAGTTTGGGGCCCTGATCCTGTAGGATTGTGTCCTTGTAAGAATCTCTCTCTCCATGCACACTCAATCACATTAGAATTATTGGAAGAACTTATTAAAAGACATATTTCTTAGCCCCACCCACCGCAGATCAGAGGGTAAGGCCCTGGAAGCTGGCTTTTAAAAAAATTAGTTTCTATTTTTTATTATAAAGGTAACATGTGCTCACGGTTTTTGTTGTTAATGTAAACATTACAAGGCCTTTTTTAAATGACAAGTAAAAATCCTCCCTCTTTATTACTCCAGTCCTACTCCTTAGGAGCAAGCACCGTTAACAGTTTTATGTGTCTCTTTTCAGAAGTTACCTGCGTGTATTTTGCCAAATCATATATGTTTATTTCTTATGCAAATGTCATCAAATTATCGCACTTGCTTTCTTCATTTCTAATAAATCTTGGAGAACTTTCCACATCACTACAAACTGAGTACCCTCATTCTTCCTAAGATTTGCCTTGCGTTGTGCCTTGTGGGTGGGGTTAGGGAGGGCCTCCATGGGAGGGAAGCTGGGCCAATACTGTCTATGACATCTTCTAACTGTAAAACCTTAAGTCTTCTGTTTCATTTCTTTAGCATCTTTTTTGCCTAGAAGCTCATCTGAGTATTAGCCTATAAGGTAATACCACAGCACCAAGAGAGCACAAGAATACAGCACTCCTCCCAGGAAGAAAGGCCTGTAAACTGCAAGAAAATATACTTTGGAGAACTTCAGATATCTTCTGGCTCTCTGAAACATTTCATTCACTTGTGCATGGGCTTCGGGGACTGTGGGAGGTGAGGTTCACTTCAGTGGAAACAGAGGAAAATATGGGGACATCTCAAGAGGACCATTCAGAGGACTTCGCAAAGACGAAAAGACTAGAGTACACGCATAATTTGATTTCTTAGATAATTAAACTAATTATCTAGTTTTCCACTATGTGAGAGGAGTTCCCTCTGAATTTTTGAACTATTTTCATCATCCTTTCCCATGCAGTAATGTGTCAATGTGGAGGTAAAACTTCCCTCTAGTCCTGATTCTGTCACTACCTTGGTGTGGGATGTTAGACTGGTCCTTTAACCTACCTGGGTACCAGTTTCCTTATCTATGAAATGAGTCGAGTATGTTAGATGATTTTTAAGGTCCTTTTCTGGCTTTAAAATTCGAGGGTCCATGACTATGACCATACACAAACCATATAGGAGTTTTTTTTTAATTACAATTGAATTTAATTATTGGGAAAACAGGTAGAATCTCGTGGCCCAGCTGAGTGCTTCCTATCTACACCTTCAAATCCTGACCTGAGTAGCTCCTTTCCTTTCAAACCTTTCTTAAAGTGTGGAGATTTAGGACATTGCATTTGACCTTGATGGTTTGAGCTCGCTTTCTTTCAGAATGTCAGCCAAGTGACCTTGGTAAATTGAGGAAGGGGACAATATCTTTCTGGGGTGGAAGAGGTGGTACATGCATGTGGAGTCAGTAGAAACATGTGTAAGGCCTGGTGCTGCTCCCCCGCCCCTCTATGTAACAATGGTCCCCTGTCCTAACCTGAAGCTTGGGAATTCCTCGATTCCTGGGCATGTCTGGTGTGATGGCAGTCCCAGCCATCACATGTCATTCTGCTGGTGTCACCAGGTCTATTAGGGCTCATGACGACCATACTTGTGCCCCTGTGGGTTTATATTTGTCCTGCTCATATCTGTCTATCTGCCTACTCTAGCATTGGGAGTGGTGGATGAGTATCTGAGGGGAGCATTTTGAAACCTCTTTGTTTTTGCAGCTTTGAAAGCCCTGAAATTCAGCTTTCCTGAGAGTATGGGTAGCTGTAGGGAGGGCCTTTATGGCACTTGAGAAGCTTATGTGTAGGGAGACCCCCAGGAGCTCCCCCGAATATCTCTGATAAAACCACTGTAGGGAGAGTTGGAGGCCCTGTGTCAGCTTGTGGGAGGCATGCGCCGTGACATCTCTTCATATGGATTCATCTGTCCTTCTGGCTGCCGGGGCCTGAGGGAATGTGGGACACATTCTCTTAGTGGATTCCCATGCCATCCCTTTGAGGTCAGCAAAGCAAGGACTAGTAGGTTCATTTTTTCCCTGGAAGAAGAAACTGAGGCTAATGAACTAAAGAGACTTGCTGAGGCCACTCAGCTTGGGCTTGTGAAGCTTCTTTTCCTGATTCTGAGCTCAGCATCCTTTTCACCATCCACATTTTTTCCTGTGTTGGTACCTCCATTATTAGAGCACCTGGATATTCTTAGCTAACAATGGACGACATAAATAAACACACAGCCATTTCCCCACATTTCCGCGCAGATCCATGCAGATGGCAGAGCCCTTTCCCCTGAACGCACTGCATGAAAAGGCGTTTCCCATAGTGAAGCAGAACTTCAGCATTAATCATCACGGAGAGGCGGAAACTGTCTTTGCAGGGAATGGAGTTTCCTTCAGGGAAGATGGGCAGCCCAGGCTCACAGTCAAGTAGCCCCATGAAGGAAAGTCAGGGCTGCCATTCCAGGGCCTGGGTGAGGGCTTCTGCTATGCTAGGGAACAGGTGTTTGCACTCAGTCCCCCAGGGAGAGCACCATCTGCTGCTGTCCCCTGCAGAAACTGGACTGAAGCTCTGAGTGCTTTATTAGCAGGCCAAGCTCCCGTCCTGGCCCTGAGGCTGAGGCTGAGGCTGAGGCAGGATAGGGTGGTGTTTGTCTGTAAAGCTGGTCTGAAATTCTTCATGCATTTACTGAGACAAAGAAGAGGATCAAACATAGACCCTGGAAGAAAGAAGAGGTCAGAGGTTGAGAGAGGCTGCTGCTTGTGTCAGGCTGGAAGGTAGAATTGGGGTACAGAGGCACCATGTCAAGAGCCAGTAGGGATGAAGATTAAAGTGAATAGCCCCCCTCGTAGGACTCTTGTGCTCAACAGAGAGTAAATGATCAATGACTGCTGAAGTAATTACTTTAATAGATCAGCAATCGAGGATAGTCTTCTGGGGTGGGGGTGGCTCCTAAAACGGGCTGCAGTAGGCAGGATAAGGCAGTAAGGTCTATGTGGCTGAGTCCTTTTTGGGCCCCTCAACCCTAGTGTCAGGGCTTTTCTGTCTCCAAACCCAAGTGGCTCCCCTCCACTGTTTTTCTCTCTGACACAGGGGAAATCAGGCCTCCCACTGAGGGAATAAACTCCCATGGATGAGAGTACGTTAGCAAGCCTTCATTTGTTAACCAAAAATGGACAAGTAGACATTTGTCTAATGCTATGAAATTTTAACTCACAAACAGGCTAGAAAGCATGTTTTAAATGAAGATAGGGAGAGGAGGAAGAAAGAAAGGAAGGAAGGGAGTTTAATTTGCTCAGTTACTCAGAAAATTAACTAGTTAACCTTAATCGATTTGTTTAGATGTTAACTTTTATAAAACAATCTGTATATATGGAAACAGTGTGTACATTCAGGAACTTTGAACATATGTTTACCATTCATGCAAGCTGATAACTGGGCGCCATGAGATGTGATCAGTCAGGTCCAGGCAGCTCTGTCTATCTGGTGACCTTGGTCGCCTGGTCCCTTGCTGGGGCTGACATCTTCAACCTTCCTATTTGGCTCTTGCCTCTCAGGCACCAATCTCTTGGATGCCCCGGTGGGTACTGTGACTTCGATGGCTTTGTTAGCCCTCAGGGAACTCTTCTTGGCTGACTAGGCCCTGTTTCCTTGAGCTCTCAACTCTCCTTGCTTTCTTAATTTCAACATCAATCTCTTCATCTCTCGCGATCCTGTCGGCTGGGCCCACCCCTGAAGAAGGATTCTCAGCAGTGGACCTCAGCTTCCTTCCTTCTCTCCTTCGTGTAAAATGACTCAGTTGAACTGGACTGGCTCCAAATCCTTTCCTGCTCCAACTGCCCCATGAGTTTAATGAAGGCACCATTGAGATATTAGGGCAGGGGCACTCCCCGAAACCACAGAGGGAGGAGCGTGGTGACTCCACATGCTGTGTCCACACAGCTTTTCTCCTACAAGAAGAGTTGGGATTATTTCTGGACAAAGTTAGAAAGCCAAAAGAGCCAGACAGGGAGCCATGGAAAATAAAGGCAGGACAGAAGGAAGTATTCAAAGACCAACTTGCCAGCTGAGGGCATGCCCGTCAGACTCAGGGCTGTTTGCAAAGTGGATTTGTCATCCTGTTCTCTCAGGCTTACAAGCAACTCATTGTTCTCAGAAGAGAGCAGCTGCTTCTGAGGAGCTTTTAGCATTTGGGTGTGACAGCCTAGGGAAGCTAGTTTTCAGCATTAGGCACAGGCCTTTCTGTCACAAGGAAGGGGAAGTCAGTCGGAGCAGTGTATTTATTAATTTTCTGTGGATGCTGAAACAAATCGTTACAAATTTAGCAGCTTCAAACCACACAATTTGTTATCATAAATCTATAGGTCAGAAGTCTAGCACATGTCCCCAGATGGCTACAAGGTGATGTTTCTTTCTGGAGACTCTAGTGGAAGATCCATTTTCTTGATCATGAAACTGGCAGAATTCAGTTCCACGAGGTTGTAGGACTGAAGTCTCCATTTCCTCACTGGCTGTCAGCTGGGGCTGCCCTTAGCACCTGGAGGTCTCTTTTTGGTTCTCATACATAGCCCCTACATCTCAGAATGAGCAACACGACTCTTTCTCAGGCTGTCATCTCTCTGATCTTTCTTCCATTGTCACATCTCTCCCTCTGGCCACAGCTAGGAAAAGTTGTCAACTTTAAGAACTCATATGATTAGGTTGGGTCCAACTGGATTATCCAGGATAATCTCCCCATCTCAAAGTCCTTAACTTAATCACATCTGCAAAGGCCCTTTTGCCATGCGAGGTAACATTCATAGGTTCTGGGGATTAGGGCGTGGGCATCTTTATGGGGCCAGCAGTTTACCTCCCACATATAGTCAAGGTTAGGCTCTATGATTTGCTGACCCTCCACTAGATGTTACACTAGGACGGTAAACCTTTATCAGGTGACTCAGACCTCCTATGTATGTTGAGAGACACAGAGTTGTGTGAACTGTAGCAAGCCAGTGCCAGCTGGGCACTGTGCAAAGTAAGACTTGAATGCCTCTCTCCCAGGCACTTTATGGTCAAACCATAGGATTCACTGAGTAATGTTCACATGGCTTTGTGAAATGCAATTATATAGGCTAGCTCATAAAGCATTTTTTAAAAAGATCTGACACAAATGGAACCCACTTAACCTGTTTTTCCTGTTCTAGCTTTTGCCAGGCATAGTCAGGACCCTTTTGGAACTTCATCTACTGACAACTCTCCACCCCCTTCCACCAGTGTGGTTTGGTCCCTTTTAGCCTCAGACCCGCAAGCTCAACCCAGAAAGCCAGTGTTGATGCAAACTGAACTGCTCCTCTGCATTCACACTTGCTCTTTTCCTGCCTACAAGGCCCAACCCCTTCTACTTTCCCCAATGACCTGGCAACTCCTCCTACCAGTCCATCCAGCCCCTCTCTGCTCAAAGTGCATGTGAGGACATCATCTGAGACCTGTGGGAAATGCAATATCTCAGGCCCCAGCCCAGACCTACTGAAGTCAAATCTGCTTTGAAATTCCATCCCAGGAAGATCACAGGTACTTCAAAGTTGGAGCAGCACTGGCGAGGGCCTGCTGGGTGGCTCCTCCTACATGAAGGCCTTTCTGATGATCCTAGAACCAGCTACATAAGCTCTTCCCACAGCTCCCACTTGGACTTTTTCATAAGAAGGGAGTATAACTGGATGTTTAAAAGGACTTTCCTTGTTATCTAGAAATTTCAACAGAGGCCTCAAAGGCAGAGAACAAAACAGTTGGTGCCAAGAAGGCACCCATCCAGAGCAAGGCATAGAGAATGCAGACAGCATTAATGTATTGGCTAGGTGGAAAGCCAGAGGAGAGAAGAGCAATTAGGGGATCGTATTATAAACTATATAAATATCTAACCAATGTACTGTATCCTTGAAACAAATAAAATAAAATAAAATAAAATAAAATAAAATAAAATAAAATAAAATAAAATAACATAAAATAACATAAAATAAAATAAAATAAAATAAAATAAAAATAAAATAAAATAAAATAAAATAAAATAAATAAAATAAAATAAAATAAAATAAAATAAAAAAAGAAGGCCCCCATTCACATGAGGTGCTGAGACACCATGCAAGACAAACTCAGAGAATGCGAAACTTCCTGTGTCAGCATTAGCTCTACCCCACTACCAGCCTATGAATGAAAGGTCAGGAGTATTTCTATGAAGAGGATTGACTGTGGCATGTGTTCCACAGTCAACCCTCTTCATAGCACCACTCCCAATGCCCTTCCATGGGGGCATGGAGACAGGTACTTCCCCCTCAGCTCAAGGTAAGAGAGAAGGCTTCCGGGAGCTTTCCTCTTACCTTTAGGTGTTTGGGGGAAATTCAAGGACTGGTCTGAGAGAGTTCCAGGAAGCACTGGGCCAACACTACCCTGCCCCTGAGGGCACTGAGGCAAAGTGCATGGTTCCTGTGGACTAAATGTAGGTCACAAGGTGAGAAGGCTGCCTGGAGCCTCCTTGAAAGGGACTCCACCCGGGAGGGCTGAGCTGTGGATGGGGGAAGGCAGGCAGAGACCCAGCAGAGAGATAGACCACTGGAAAACCAGAGTCTGGAGAGTACTGCAGTCCTCCTCCCCAAAATACACACACACTCCAACCTCATGATGAAAACTGTAGTTGGAATAAGGTTGCCAGATTTAACAAATAAAAATACAAATGGCCACTTAAATTTGAATTGCAGATAAGCAATGGATGAGTTTTTAATACAAGTATGTCACATGTCATATTTGAGATATGCTAAAAACTTATTTATTGTTTATCTGAGCTTCAGATTTAGCTGGGCTATGTATGATGTCTACCTAAAACATCACGCATGTATGTGAGGTGGGGAAAGGCAAACCCTGGAGGCAGGCTGAAAAGATAGAAGCCGAAAGAAGAGAGTTGTTTTATAATTGCACCCCATCGAGTGGAGCTGGTTCACAAACCCCTTTCCTGTTTGCATATTCATTTCTCTCACTAGTGTCCTATTGTTCATCTGTGTCCCCAGTGCCAGGAGTTGTGTAGTAGATGTCTAGTAAATGTTTAA